>NW_006921252.1:228434-423211 GCF_000392275.1 Phaeoacremonium minimum UCRPA7 | reverse complement strand
TAATAAACATTATTTTAGCAAGTTGAATATACCAAAGCTTCTGTTTATTTCTATAGCCCCGCTGGTCTCGACAAAAGTAGCAACTCCCTTACAAGGCTGTCTGAGAAGTCACGATTCCTACTCAGAATTAACAATTATTACCCCGGCAGAGGTGTATACAGATAGGCTAGTCCTGCTGCTACCGGACACCCCACCCGTCGTCTTCCAGCAGGCTCGCCGCCTCCTCGAGGCTCAGCCCGGACGTCTCGGGGTAGACCCTCCAGATGAGGCCCAGCCCCGCGCCGCAGATGGCCGCGTACAGGACGAACGTCCACGACGGCGTGAGCGCCTCCATCAGCGGTAGGAAGGTGAGCCCGATGACAAAGTTCGCCAGCCAGTTGGTGCTCGTCGCCGCCCCGCTGCCCAGCGAGCGCACGCTCAGCGAGAACAGCTCGCTCTGCATCCACGGCACGTTGCCCAGCCCGATGGCGTACGCGGCCACGTAGAGCATGATGCTGACCAGCACGATGAGCGCCGCGTTGCGGTCGGATACCTCGGGTGCTGCGGTGCCGGTGGGTGCCGACATGGCTGATGTAGATATCTTGATGAAGGAGAAGCCGTATGCGGAGAGCAAGAGGCCGATCATCATGAAGGGGATCGAGTAGAGGAGTATTCTCCGCCGTCCGATCTTGTCAATAAGTAGCAGCGCCATGACGGTAAAGATGAAATTCGTGACAGCAACCGTCAGTGAGGTGAGCGTAGGGCTGGCGAAGCCAAGGAGTGTGAAGATCGTTGCCGAGAAGTACATCAGGGAGTTGAACCCAGAGAGCTGCTGCAGCCCCTGAAGTAGACACGCGATAGCCAAAGCTCGACGGTTTCTCCGCACGGTAAACAGCTCGTCCCAGCCATCCAGCCACGGCATCCGCGAGCCATCACGGCGGCGGCTCCGCTTCGTGTGCTCCTCCTCCCTGACCTCGACCTCGATGTTCTTCAGCACCGCATCTGCCACCCTGGCCGCCTCTGACCCTCGCCCGGACACCTTTCGAACGACGAGGTGTGCCTCACTGGAGCGTCCCGCCTTGACCAGCCACCGCGGCGTCTCGGGCATGAACAGGATGAGCACGTTCTGCACCGCGGCCGGCACGGCGCCCAGGCCCACCATCCACCGCCAGCCCGTCGCGCGGTCGCCGTACTCGGCGAAGACCCAGCCGATGATGTACGCAATGACCTGGCCCAGGGTGATGAAGAGCACGTTGATGGTGACCAGGCGGCCGCGGTACGACGCCGGCGCCACCTCGGCAATGTACAGCGGTACCACGAAGCTGGCGGCGCCGACCGCGGCGCCCACGACCGAGCGCCCGACCACCATGCTGGGGACGGTGTAGCTGCAGGCCTGCAGCACGGCGCCGAGGACGAACAGCACGTCGGCGAGCAGGATGACGCGCTTGCGGCCGAAGGAGTCGGCGAGGACGGAGGAGAAGGGCGTGATCAGCAGGGCAAAGAGGGCGGTGCTCGACGTGATGATGGACTTGTCGAGCGAGGTCAAGGCCCGGTCTGAGAGGGATGTGTCGACGGAGACGAGAGTCGCGGAGATGACGCCGGTGTCGTCTGCACGTTCGGTCAGTCAGTCACAGAAATCGCCTGCATTCCAAGCGCATGGGATCTCACAGCCAAATAACAGCCCACTGATGCCGGCAGACAGAGTCAGCAGCCATACAAAGACCCCCGGGGCTGCTTCCCTCGTCCCAGCAGGGATGGGCTCCGGCGTGTCATCTTGCAAAGCATCATCGTCGTCCTCTGCTTGGTCTCGATTTGATATCAGCGGAGCTTCCAGACTTGCCATTTCCATGTATTGAGGCAGATTAACCCAGCGATAGGGGAAGCGTCCTAGAGGTGGTAAGGCGGGAGGGAGTGGGTAGGGATTAGCGGACGGGGTACGTCAAGAGAGCCGAGTTTAGGATGCGGATCCGGCCAACTGGTTCCGACTAGCCCCACGGGGCCGGCGGTCCAATGGACACTGCACTTAGACTTACATAGACACGAGACAGGCAGCTCTTGGTAATGTTCATTAATGAAGCATACGTATCTCATATTTCGTTAGAGACAACATTCGATACTGCTGTATCATGATTCGCTTGCCGCCATTGAGCAACACGTCATGGTCTCATTTCATACGCACCTCCGTCCGGAAATCATCGATTCTGACGAAACTACCAGATCATTTTTGTGAACCAAGTCACAACGGTAGACACGAAGGCTTTTGTTCGCTGCTGCGAATATATCTTCTTTTGGGGTAATCTATTAGAAATCGATACATGTACAAGAGACCACATCTGGTCTTTGGTAGCCTCGATATCTCCTGTTTCAGGAGGTGGACAAATAGTTTCCCACTTCACTGATCCCGCGCTTCATCGAAGTATATGTGCATGCTGATAGTGCATGCTCTTCTGTGCTGGCTGTCCGGTGCTGTGCAGTTATAGTTCAAGAAACCTTCCCTATGCCGGACCCTTTCTCCTAAACGCCTGACCTGACCAAACTCGATGATTTTTGTGAAATTAGACAAACAAGAATATATCAAAGTTATGAATCACTCTTGCGATCCTTTATGCCTCACATGAGCTCTACCGGGGGGCGAGAGGTGTGAGCCAAGATGGGCTTCTCGGGCACCGGGCTCATGTCGCCTGGCGAGTCCGTCATGTCCTCAACGGCGATCGCCGGCAAATCGGGGCTGCTGCCATTCTCCGCAGGCTGGAAGATCAGCGTACTGCTCCGGCTGCGCTGGCGGCTGGGAAACCCCGACCCCGGGCTGCGCTCGACTGGGCTGATCGGTGACTCCGCCGCCGCCTTCTGGTGGTGAAGTTTGGCCAAGGCGTCCGCCAAATCCTCAGCATGGACCTCCTTGTTGGGCGCGCCCTCGAGGCGCATCTCCCAGTCATGCGGGGGCGAAGGGGGCGGGCTGATGAAGAAGAGCTTGCCAGCGTCGGGTAGCGCCAAGTGGTGGTCCTTGTCGGAGTCGATAGGGGTGGGCTGGCCGAAGTAGACGCGGCATCGCTCGCCCATGACAGCCTCGCCATCCCATACACTGCGCACTTTTATGGCATCGTCCTCGGAGAAGAAGGACACAATGATGCGGCGGAACGACTTGAGCGGTGCCCAGCTGTGTATGGGCGCCGTAGTGGCAACAAGGTCTCGTATCGTCTGGAGGTTGTCTGGCCTGAAGATGTCGAGCTCTTGTAGGTTTGTGAAGAGGAGTGTGTTGGACGGTGGGGTTGGCTGGATGAGAGGTGGCAAGTTGGAGAGATCGAGGGTCAGACTCTTCTTGGAGCTTCTGCTAGAAGTCCGCGATGGCGGGTTGGGACGAGTATCTTGTTGCGCCTCCATATTGATATGTTCTTGGTATGACGACGTGGTGGGTAAGCGATCTCAGTTATCGTAAAAGAGACGAGACCTGCGATGTTGGGTGGAAGATGCACACGGATGGGACGGACGGCGTGCAGCGAATATATGCTTGCCCGGTTGGACGGAAATCAAACCACGGGGCACACGAGATTGCGATGGTGTTCGGTGGCGTATCGTGGCGTAGGAAGGCTTGATGACCTCTTGTCAGGGCGGCGTTGCTGTCTTGCGCGGAGGTGGAAGGGGTCTGTCTTGTCTTGTCTTGTTCTGACTGAGTGTCGTGTGTCGCCAAGCGGGAAGTGGGAGGTTAAGTAAGGTGAGGTGAGGTCAGTTGGGGAGAGCCGGGACTAGGTAGTAGGCAGTTTAGACCAGTGGCTCAGGGTAGGTAGTAGTAGCTTAAGTACAGGCGATGCAGGTGCGGTGCAGGGTGGAGTGGAGTCCACTTTGTTGGAGGCCGTGGAGAGGGAAGGAGGGGCTGTACCTGTTGAATGGTGGATGGAAACAACGGGAAAGTGCCACCTTCCCACACGGACACTTGAACGGTGAAACACAAGAGAAGCGCCGGTCGTATCTCAGAACCGTTTCCTGATCACCTCACTGGAGCTGGCAGGTTTCGACAATGTTGATCCCGCGCAAACAGCCGGAAACGCTCTGGCAGGAAGGCTGTGTGAAGCCAGGAAACACGGGTTTCTCTTAACGCTCTAAGCTATCTTACGTCGGCCTTTTCTGTTTGTCCCCATGTCGCCCCCACTGTCGTCGTCCCGGTGCCTCTTTGCCACAGCGACTACTTACACTGCCGCCCTCGTCTTGATTTGCCCAACGGAGCAGATACGCACTTCCAGGGCTGGCCTCTTCGATGGCTTTCTCCCCCGCAAGGCAAGCAAGCCAATCTGCACAGGCAAGGACGCAGGGCAAGGCAGCCTGATTGGCCCTCGGGCACGCCTCAACAGAAACATTTTGCGCTCGTCTGGGCCGGGTCCTGGCATCTCGCCGGGAACGTGGTCCACCGTCCATCCTGTTGGTCTCGGTGCACAGCCTCACAGGTGCCACTGACATACTGGCACAGACTGACATTTCGTCTTGCCGCATTGGTCAATCCGGTGCCCTGGGATCCCGGCAGAATAGCGGCCGAGAGGGGTTTCTGTGGAGGAGGCCGCCTCTAAGCAGCACGGCCAAACCAAACTCGCCAGGGGGCCAGAAGCATCCAGGCATGTGCCTTCAGGTCCCACTGTCGAATTGCTAGAGCCTTTGGCGAACCTAGAACCGCACTGAACCGCTCCCAGCGCGTACCCAGCCACAGCAGGACAAATCTCTCTTTGAGCTCAGCCCTCAACCAGTCCCTCTGTTCCCTCTCCGCTAGCCTGGGGCAGACGACGGGGCGTCCACGCGGCTGCGGCATCTGCTTTGTTGCCATCAGCAAGCTGCTCTTCAGAATGGCAAAAGCCAGCAAAGCCGGAGAGGCTTAGTACCCAATGTAATCAAACATGCGGACTGTCAATAATTTCAAATCGGGCAGGCTTGTCAATACTGCGGAGGGAGTGCATCCTAAGCGGGCGGTTCCCATCCTGGCAGTTCAATGTACATTCAGCGCTCGGGTTTTACGAGTAAGTTCCACGCATTTCCTGAATCAGTTGCGGGCAGTACCCGATAGTGCTGAGCCAGTAAAGCATTGGCCGCTTGGATCATACAGTTCGGAATCTTGCTTCCCTTGGCGGCATTTGGTAGAGTGCCTGGACTTTTCGATCGACGGTGAATTTTCAGATTTTACGGACTTGGAGCACAGCCTCCTTCTTCAAGACACACATCAAACTCTGCTTCTTGGCTCCATCCGAAAGTCTTGCCGATGGGTCGGCATCTCTTATCTCTTTCCGAGTTGAGTTGCGAACATAGTCGTCCCAGCAGCTGCCCAGAGAAGCAGCGGGAGGGTGGTGGTAGGACACACCTACCAGATTCGGAGAAACCCTGGCCAATATAGTGCCAGTCGCACCTCCACAGTACCGCCTATCGTACAGAAAGTCTAGATGCAGTAATACAAGAATGCGAATCCTCATTGACGCCCTGGAACCCCGCGACGTTGGAAGCTGACCGGTTCTCACGGATACTGGACCGAGCTGCTCAGCCCCCTTCCAGCGGCCAGTGAGGTCGTCTCACGAAGAAACCGTCTTAGGCATCATGCATCATGATATTCCCCTCATCTGATGTCTTGGCCACCACCTGCGCCTCGAGCTATTACCTGATCTCAACCCCTAGGCGCTCGACAAGAGCTTCAGTGACGTTGTGGTGAAGCTGATTTACCTCGACATTTGTCAATGTCCGCTCCAGACTTCGATAGTTGATCCGATAGCACAAGCTCTTCCTGCCCGTCTTGGGATGGGTAAATTCATCCACTAGCTTCACATCCTCGACGATGTCGCCGGCTATATTTCGTATGACCTCCATGACATCGTTCTCGTGGAAGTCGTGAATGTTCGGTTTGGTGTTACCTCCGGCAGCAGAGGAAGATCGTAGCCAGAATGACACATCCTTGGGACAGGCCGGGTACTTTGAGAAGGGCACAAAACGCTGAAGGAGGTCAAGATTGTCTGAAACACCTGTGAACTGCTTCAAGAACCTCTGATCTGTCGACCAGAACAGACGGATATCCGGTATTTGAAACAGAAGCATGGCGATGCGATCGAGACCGATGCCGAAAGCCCACCCTAGTTGCGAAGGCTGAGCAGCATTGATATACATGCTTTGTTGGGTGACTCCGCAACCAAGCACTTCAAGCCAGTCTCCAGCATAGTAGACCTCCAGCTCCCAGGAAGGACTCGTGAACGGAAAGTAAGCCTCAACCCATCTCACCTTGAGAGGCTCATCCACGAAATTCGGATCTGCCTTCATGGCGGCAGCCTTTGCACGGGTGAAAATTTCGACCACCATAAGCTCTAAGGACCTCTTGAGATGAGCTCCTATCGCCTCCGCCTCCTCGGGGGAGTGGTGCTGCGCCTGCACGGGATTTCTCTCCGCATGATGCGGCGGATTCGGGTCCTCGACTTTGATGTCATGCTTAGGCAACTTTTCCAGGTCTGCCCAGACAGCAGCTGCAATGTCGCCATTTGGAACCTTGGTGCGATCCCATTTTCTAGCTCCTTCCATCTGGTGAAAGACAGGGTAGTGGCTGCGATCAACCTCATCTCGTCTGTATACATCTGCGGCAATCAGGTAGCCGTCGCTCTCGTTTGCACTGAATATCTGTGCCTCATGAGCACTGGTATGCGTTCGTAGTAGAGTGTCCTTGTTGATATAGTATGTATCAGACTTAGCCCTGCCTGGGTGATCGGGAGGAAAGCCCAGGGAATCGAAATTCTCGTGGGTTGAGACAACTGGGTGAAAGTCGTTGTAAGATTTGAAAGTCGGCTGCGGAAACACAGACTCCAGGATCTGCCTCGTTATGGAGACCGGGTGGTCTTTCTGTAGGTGAAGCTTGCGCGATGCGGCGGCAATGACATTGGACGGCACATTGAACCACTCGTCTGGCTTGTAGGAGTTGCCTTCGATCTCGACCTTCTCCGGGTGCTTTGGCGAAGTGGCGGAGCTAGGTTTCCCCGATGCTATAGAGATCATTAGACATGGAGCTGCAGCGCTCTCGGAACAACTGACCTGTTGAGTATGCCGCCTGCCAGCTCCTCTTCACGTTCGTCACTGACTTGACATGAATGGGCCGGCTCAGTCTTGCTGAAGGCGCAAGCTCCGGAAGAGCAAGGCGAACAGCTATACGCCATGGCTGGGCCATATTCGGCCGAATTATTTGGACGATGTGGCCCAATTGCTGTAGGAACTGTCAAGTTCTCGTGGTGATGTAGATCATTCGATGCGATCGGGAGCTCCCTGAAGCTATCCCAAAAATCAGCAACGGTTAGGTAATCCGAGCCGACAGCTACTATTGGGTCCCGAGTCCCGACACTGGCCGCGGCTACCTATAGACCCCTGTCATCGTGCATGATGACGCTGTGTTGCTGCTCCAAAATTTCAATTGCAGCGCCAGCGCCCGGCGGCCGTTAGGGTCGGCTGTGACTGACGCCAAAGAAACCTCCGATTACAGGACTTTTCTCTCACGATCTCACGCCAATTCCTCCTCAACTTTCTTGTCCCGTGCCTGTCGCTAGACTGTCTGGCTGGGCCGACTTGCATTTCCTTCGTCTTATTGTTCGAGGAATGCACTCATAGTAATCGGACAATATGCCGTCCGATACGGCCCCGGCGCAGCCGGGCTCAAAGCCGGAGAAGAAGCAGCAAAAGCAGACGGGGAAACCCATTCGGTATCCATTCTGGTTCGGAGGAAGCGCAAGCAGCATGGCTGCGTGTGTCACTCATCCTCTAGATCTTGGTGAGTTTTAATCCGAAACCCTTATTGGTGACCCTCATAGCTAACACTGCTCCAAGTCAAGGTACACGACCTCCTTAAGTCCGGCCTTGAGCCTGTTATCCCTTCCTCGATATCCTTCTAATGCGCTCTAGGTACGGCTACAAATGCGATCTGCTGATATGCCGAAATCCATGAGTGGGACTTTCGTGCATATTGTGAAGCACAATGGCTTCAGTGGTCTATACAACGGCATCTCAGCCTCCCTGTTGCGCCAACTCACATATTCCACGACCCGCTTCGGTATATACGAGGAGTTGAAGTCAAGATTCACAAAGGAAGGAAAACAACCCTCTTTCCCTTTGCTGGTTGCCATGGCATCAGCGTCGGGCTTCGTGGGAGGCATATCAGGCAACGCTGCAGACGTGCTCAACGTGCGTATGCAGCACGACGCCGCGCTACCGGCTGCCGAAAGGCGCAACTACAAGCATGCCATTGACGGTATGATCCGAATGGCGCGTGAGGAAGGACTTTCGAGCTGGTTCCGCGGTGTGTGGCCCAACAGCGTACGCGCTATGTTTATGACTGCCGGACAACTCGCCTCGTACGACACATTTAAGCGCATGCTCCTTACAATGACCCCGATGGGCGACAACCTGGCAACGCACTTCACCGCGTCATTCCTGGCCGGTGTGGCTGCCGCTACCATTACAAGCCCGGTGGATGTCGTCAAAACCCGTGTCATGTCGGCGAAGGCACACAGTAATTTGCCTCATGTGATTGCTGAGTTGTATGCTCAGGATGGTTTCCGTTGGATGTTCAAGGGCTGGGTGCCAAGTTTCCTTCGTCTCGGACCGTAAGTTTTCCTTACCCGGCCTATGGCTCTTCCAGGACACTAAATGTTTGCAGACAAACAATCTGTACATTCGTCTTTCTAGAAATGCACCGCAAGGTATATAGAAAGGTACAGGGAATAGAATCCCCGGTATGAAGTTATAAGCCGTCTACAGGGGGCAGGCAACAGGATAGACAGGGCACAAAGATAAGGCGTTTTCAGGGGATCCATCATGCATGTTCCTGGCGTTATTCCGTTGAACAGCTAGCAAACGCTATGCAAGGTTCGATTTTGGTCTAGATGTTGTTAATTTACATGACGAGCTGCTTCGTCTATCTCATCAACTCCCCAATCTTTTTTTTAGTTCCAGTGCAAGCAAAGAAAATCCATCCTGCGCCTCTTCCATGCCTTTCGGTATCGTTCGTAAGTTATACAAGCCGTGTGAATGTGGAAAACGACGTGTCCCCTGACTGCAAACACAGTCCCATTGATTGAACATTTTTTGACTCAACTCCAACCACTCTGGCCCGGCTGACCGTAAGGCGTGGTGGTGCCATACGGCGTTGCGCCGCCAACATTACCCCAGCTGCTCTGGGCTCCTCCGTTGCCGTAGGGGGTGGTGTAGCCCTGGTCTTGCCATGCATCACCCCCTTGATACTCGGGACTTCGTGGTCCACCAAAGTCGCCATTCATACCAGCACCACTATCTCCCTCACCAAGGGCCTGGATAAGCCCGGCAAGCTTCTGCTGCAGCACCTTGATACCCTGTTGAATGATCATGTCTGGCTCGATGTTGCCCGCACTCTCGACCTCGTAGTAGAATCGGTTTGGAACAGCGTCATAATCAAACGGCTCGCCCTCTTGTGGCGGATCCTCCCAGTCGGCATACTTGCTCTTGGGCCTGGGGTTCTGTTAGATATCTACGGGCTTACACAGAACAGCGCTTAGATGCAACCTACCATTCCTTAGCAGCATCCTGCTCATACCACATGTCAAGGTGGTGCAACTTGTTATGCGGGTCGTACTCAAAGCCGACAGCAGCAGTAGGCGCCCACTTGGCATGTTCCTTTGCGATACCCTTCTTGGCAATGCAAGTAAGCTTCAACTCCTGATCTCGGCCAAGCTTTGCGATTAATGATCCCTGACCATCAGGGTCTGTGATGACGGGAGTGCCAACCCATTGGTTGGCTCTGTTCGAGTCGACCACGAGGTCCCGCGCATACACTTTCATGACCTGGTCCGACTGGCACTTGGCATGTAGGGTAAGTCTGACACTGCACTGCTCGCAATATTGGTCGCAGTCGCAGTCGCGGGTATATAGCACGTCGTCGACATTCTTGGAGTTTAGCGGGATGAGGCCCAGGCGGTGGGCGATGAACTCGTCAGCAAGGACGCTCGTGTTTGCCTCCACCTCGACCAGGTCAATAGCCATGATCGGGACCTCGGCCTGGATGACACGGCGCAGAGAATTCGCAAAGGCAAGATCGACATTATTCAGCTCGAAATTAACGTGAGAATTGTCGGCCTGTGAACCATCGGCTACTGTTAGATCTTGACGAGGCTGCCCGACAGGATCTCAGGTCGGCGCAGTCACTCACCTCGGAGATCTTGACGGAGGGACCTATGGTCTCGCCATCCAGCATCAGCGTGTCGTACTCCATCTTGGCTTCTGAGCGCTATAGCTGCGCTCTACTGTTCAGATCCTTCGCTGGCGACTGCGATCCTCTGGAAGCCTCGACGGTGGTCTCCGCTTGTGGTTGTTTGAGGATGCGTGTCGAGCGACAAAAACGGGGGATCGCGACGCCACCAGAAAAGAGGTCAAAGGAAGTGAGCCTCAGCCTTTGGCGCCTCTTTCTTTGCCTTGCAGGCCTGTGCGCTGGTTGGACAGCTAAGGACACCCATAGCGTTGTTTTATAGCAGGGGTCGACGCACTGATGCGCAACCAATCACCTCGGACTGAGTGCGGTCTAATTGATCCGCTCTAGCGTGCCTACCTGCCGCCTTATCGGGAGCGCGGCTCTCAGCTCACTAAAATTTCCATCTGCTGCCGAGCACTCGAGAGCTCACCACCTATCGTCATATAAATTTTCTTGCCTCCAAGCTCGGCACGCGACTTCACCCAGACAGCCCGACAGTCCACTTTCCCAAACAGAGTACTGCCCAACATGCTACGACAAGCCTTTGCAGCCCCTTCCAGAGCGGTTCGGTCGAACCTGAAGTCAATTGCACAGAGACCAGCCTACCGGTCGCAATTCATTTCCTCTCCGTTGTCGGCCAGAGCTATTCAGCCCGCTCTGTCAAGAAGATGGTACAGCGCCGAGTCCGACTCAGCTGCTAAAGACACAGATGCTGCGAAGAAGGAGGGCGAGGCAAAGGCTGAAGAGGTACCGTCAGCAGAGGCCGAGCTAAAGAAGAAACTCGAGAGCAAGGAGAAGGAGGCCCTGGACTGGAAGGTTAGTTCCATCCGAATGGCGTTGTCTCCTGAATCCATGCTTACATAGTCATACAGGACAAGTACCTGCGATCAGTGGCAGACTTCCGAAACCTCCAGGAGCGAACGAAGCGCGATATGAAGAACGCCAAGGACTTCGCCATTACCAACTTCGCGAAGGACCTGGTTGACAGTGTTGACAACCTCGACCGCGCCCTGGCAACTGTCCCGGAGGACAAGCTTACCGAGGCTGAGAAGTCAGAGCATCTTCAGGATCTGGTCAACCTGTACAAGGGCATCCAGATGACCGAGAGTATTCTCCTATCGACACTCAAGAAGCACGGCCTAGAGCGATTCGACCCGATCAACGAGAAATTCAACCCGAATGAGCATGAGGCCACGTTCATGGCTCCCATGCCAGACAAGGAGAACAACACTGTCTTCCATACCCAGCAAAAGGGCTTCAAACTGAACAGCCGTGTTCTACGGGCCGCCAAGGTCGGCGTTACCAAGAACGCCTAAGAGACGCGACAAATGCCATATCTTCAATGTATCACCACTTTAAAAACTTGTATAATGGCACTGGCGTTCAGGTTGGATGTACAACTGCTCCTCTCAAGATGGAATATCGCGCGCATGATGGCATGGTTCGTTGACGAAAGATTTGGACCAAAATTTACATCAGAGTGTTTGTGCATAGACTAAAAGTTCCGACATACTAATCCTACACGAAACATCTCTGGTTCTTGACCAGAGGCTACCAACTCACATGGGCGTCTCACAAAAATCGGCAAGTTGTGACCGATATCTTTCCTTAACTCCAAGCAATGGTGTAACTTCACTACAGCAGGGTATCTCTAACAAAAGGGGGCAGCCCCCCGGTAATCAACATAATCCAATACACAAACAAACACGACCGACAGGTAAAAACGTAGTCCAACAAGAGGACCAAACATACAGTGACCAAACTCTAATGAAATCAATGCTTAAATAGGTCGGGGAACATGTCGAAGACTTCCTGGGGCGTCTCCTTGCCAAACTCCCGAAGGAGTACGTCTCTCTCGTACAGCAGCTCCGAGTTCTCTCGGTCAATACGCTCGTAGGTTCGCACCGCGAGGTCCAGCGTCTGCTTGGAGTGCTCCAGCTCCACATCCACCTCCTGCATCTGCTGGTAGACGTGCTGCTGGATGCGACGCGCGCGACTCTCCTTGCGCTGCTGCTGGTATCGATGCACCGCCAGACAGTCGTGCAGCTTCTCGTTGTCTGGTCTCAGCTGGTAGTTCTCGTGGCGGAACCGCTCGATGTAGCCATTCATCCGGTCCTCCTCGGTCTTGTTCTCTTTAACCTCGGCCCATTTCGTCTCAAGGTTGCGTTGCACGACGGCTGGGTCAATCTTCCACTCACGGGAGATGACCTCCTTGACTTCATCCTATTCGTGTTCATTAGATTAGCTTTCGTTCTGGTGACGTTTATACGGGAAGACAGGTGGCTTACTTCGCGGTAATACTCATTACCAGAAGGGGCAGAGGCATTGAAAGGGTTCGCTGGTGCAGCCAGACGCCCCTGAATTGCCGGAGCTGCGTTGGCGTTCATGCGGTCGTAGAGGTACAGACGGTTGAGATAACCAGCCATGCCCGGCGAGACTCCTTCTAACGATTAACCAGCGAATTGACTCGAACATGCAGATTGATCGCTTACCAGGTGGAGTGAATAGCATAGACGAAATGGAATCATAGTTGCCCTCGGCCGAAAGTGTCTTTCCATCCTCTTCATCCCGCTGATAACGCAGTACACGCTCCTTGTGGACGTGTGGACGATTATCAGGGGTAGTAGGGCGAAGCGGAATATCCTTTGCAAATTGTCAGTGCTCGTTGCCTTTGAGAGTAGAGAGACGAACAGACCTCGGGTTCGGGCTTCTCAGGTTGATCAGCATCCCATCTACGAGCACCGTCCGAGAACTCCAGGAAAGTACATGGAGAGATTCTGGCGTCCGCCGGGTCTCCCTCGTCATCAGAGACATAGTCTCGAAGAGCTAGGGGTGGGTCAGTGATAGATACAGACATGAAGTCAAGGCAACATACGGATTCCGTCAGCAGCTCGGACTTTCTTATGCCAACCCTCATCGCGTTCCTTCACAGACAACTTGTGGAGCTCCATGTTGTGGCCGACGGGTGCTCGAATGTGGTCTCCATGCGGGCGGTCATACAAGAACACCTCCTGTCTCTCACGGGGAGTATCTTTCAAGCTTTCTCTGTAGCGAATAGAACGATCGATGTCTTGAATTAAGCTGTAACACACATTTTGGTAAGATTCTGATGTAACAAGCAGTACTTCACAATGGTGCAGTAAAAAGGGGTAAATGGCTAACTCACGAAGGCTCTCCATCGTTATTATGACGACCCGCACGCTCCTTGTCGTTAACCCACTCAAACAGGGAATCGTTAAAACCGACATGAGTTCCACGCATGGCAATGTACGTCTTCAGCATGGAATTTGAGACGCGCATAGCACCACCTTTTTGATTACTACAGCCGGGAACGGCTGTGGCATTATCGCGATCTGGTGGAGCAAGTCCGGATGGGGCGATCTCAGGAGGAGCAGAGCTAGAGGGTTGGAAGTCATGATGTTCGGCATCTGATCAGTTGTTAGATGAGAATACAGTCAGTTCTGATCACCAGTATCTCAGATGCTCACCGAAGTCAACGCCTCTCATCCAAGGACTGTCCCGAACCCTGCCTCTGGCCGCTTCCAGAAGCTTGATGCCTTCATTGGCGTCCAAGCGGTCTGGATTCGGATGATCCACGAAAGGATCTGAGTCACCCATCTTGTTTGCCCTTTTCTCGCGTTGCTTGTTTGCCCTGAGCCGTTCGCGGTCAGAATTAGATGAGCCAAAATAGCAAAGCGCATGTGAAAAATCAAGAGAGCAATACGAGCAAACGCTGAAAATCAAATGCGGGACGATAGAAAGAAGCAAAGGCTCGAAATATAGGTACTGGAGGTGATTGCGATGACGGGTCGAAGAGCAAATGCAACGGAGCGAAGCAATGTCGAGGGTGATCGAGGACAAAAAGGCTTGGGTCTCCATTTTGCATAAATACCTGATGACTGCTTAGTCGTCGAGATTAGTTGTCAAGTTCTCTGATGGCAGTGTGATGGTACTGGTGACGATGATTGTTCCCCGGGGTGGATGTCTGTCGATGATGTTTGTGGTGATATTCTCGGGAAAGTGTGAATGTGCTTGGGAGAAGTAGGATGTGAGGTCGTGATAAATGTAAACAAACTTGGCCAAAAAGCGACGACAGCAAAGTCCCAGCCCCATCAAATCAGCCTCTTACGATACAAGGAATGACAAATGATAGTGTGGTAAATCTTATATAGCTATCTTTTCAGCCATAAGTTGTATGACAACAACCACTTTCTTTTCACCTCATTATCAGAGCAACTCGATAAGACTAAGCTGCACCAAGACCTCTTATAAAGCCATGAAGTAGAAGCCAGTCTAAGAAATGTTGCTAAGCAAAGATTTCAAACAGATATTTGTTTGTTCACTTCTTGCCCTTGCCCTTGGCAGCGGCTGCTTTCCCTTTGCCACGTCCCTTTGCAGGTTTCACATCATCGTCTTCATCATCATCCTCAGCTTTTGTGGGTTTCTTAGTTGCCTTCTTAGCCTTCTGCTTCGGCTGTTTGATGTATTTGTCCTTCTTGATATCGGTTTCATCATCGTCAGCCTCAGCTGGCTCAAGAACATCATTATCATCTTCTTCCTCGATAGCCTCCTCAAGATCAGGCATCTCCTTGGCCACCTTCTTCGTGGCAGTAACATTACTGGCCTTCATGAACGGAACAGGGTGTGACATCGAGTTGTAACTGCGAATGTTAGTCTAACAATCTCATACCGGCTGTGATTATGAACTTACGTTCGAGTAAATGCCGCCTTGGTCTGGGACTCAAAATTGACGACGTCCTCTGACTGCGGTCCAATTCCCAACTCCTTGATGAAATCGAAATCCTCTCTCGTCAAGTAGTAGCTGTCCATCAGATCTATTATCTCTTCGACAGCATCTTTGCCCTCCACAGATAATCTCTGGATGAGCTGATACCAAAGAACAGGAAGATACTGCTGACGAATCTCGTTATGGTCACCAGACGACTTCAATCTCATATGGGAGTGAATCTCCCTGATGTAGCGGCCCAGCTTGCCACTCTTGGCGTTATTTCCAAGCCATGATGTGAAGTTGGAGCCCAAGAGTTGACCAGCAGCGAAGCTCGAAGGCCTTACCGAACTAAAGACTGCATGAGTTGGCATCAAGCTCCATTGTTGCTGGGGCCCGTGTATCATCCTATCAACAAGGTCGCCATCGCTGATGCTCTCGGCAGCTTGATCCATGAGTTCGAGATATTTCATGTTCTCTTCTCTCTTGTTGTAGCCTCTGCCCTGTAGCGCCATCGGGCGCGTGCGCAAGTAATTCTCTTGAATCATAAGATAACTGAATTCGTGGTCGTTGAAATAGAGCTCTATCTTGTCATTCAGAGTTGCCTTGCTCGCTGGGGCAAAAAGTCCTCCCGCAAGCATCTTCTGGCAAATATCCCATGGCTTGAGAATGACATGTTTCTCCCATGCCTTTGACATCGACTTGCTCTGGTCGTAGTCCATAGAGGTCTGGTCGAGTTTGATAGTTGAAATCATGTTGATGATCTGTCGAATATCCTTATTGCTGCCCTCAATAAGCGCATCCACAACAGGAACAGGCAACTTCAAGCCTTCGCGATGGCAAATTGTCATGATTCGAGAGCGGACTTGGTCAACCGTGGGTCGCTGAAACTTGATGTCAAAGGCAACAAAGTCGAAAGGCTTCATTTTGGGTAGTCGACGTTCGTTACAAATGAGAATCAAGGGTACTTCGGTCTTCTTACAAAACTTCGCCAGAGCGCCAACGCCACCACGATCGCCTGCAGACATACCGTCCACCTCATCCATGATGAGCACGATCTTCTTCTTGGCATCCTCAACCTTCTTGCCGTCTCCAGCGAAATAGCCTAGTAAAGAGGTGTTGGTCATGACATCGCTAACGCCATTCTCCACCAATTTCTTGCTTCGAGTGTCGCTGGCGTTGCTTTCTATCACATCATATCCCTCCAATTTTGCGGCGAGATGTGCTGCAGTAGTCTTTCCAATGCCCGGAGGTCCTGAAAGAATGATCGCACGTGCAGCTCCCATGCCATCTGCTCCACGTTTCTGGAAGTCATACTTTCGCGCTTTCGGCCAGTTCTTCAACCAGGCTTGAATCTTTTCGACTTGGCCTTTGTTTCCGCAGATCTGGTTCAGTTGAGACGGGGCATATTTAGTCGTCCATAATTGAGAGTTGGCTGCTGGTTGAGCCGGGCCGGTAGCACCTCGGACAGACGCGGCCTTGCGGGCCTTCTCTGCTTCGGCTTTTCGCGCCTTCTCTTCCTTTTCCATCTCTGCTGCCTGCTGTTTGATCTTCTCTTGATCGGCCTCTTGCTTCTCCCGGGCCTTCGCGGCGCCCTTGCCGGTGCCTCCATTCGCGGGAGCAGTACGTATCAGTGCAAAAAGACCATTTTCATCGATCGTCTTGATATTCAGCTGCTTGATCTTTGTGAGTTTGCTGGGGCCCGCATCGTCGCCGAGCACGACGAAGGTGGTTTTGCTGCTCGGTGCACCTGTGACCTTTCCACCATATCGTTTGACGAGAGCTTGAGCCTCTTCTCGGCCAATGGTCTTTAACAAGCCCGTAAAAACAAAAGTCATACCGATCAGGCAGTTCTCCTCTCCTTCAGGGATATCGGCAGCGCCCGCATTAGGCGGAGGCCCGGAGTTACCACCCCCAGGAGCTGCCTTTCGCCAATCAAACTTGAAGTTCGGGTCCTTGGGCGGTGGTGTTGGAGGTCGGACAGTGGGGACAGCATCAATGATGGCTTGGAAGTCGGCACTCTCTGGTTCTGCGGCCTTCTTCGCTCTTGGAGCACGAGGCTTAGCAGCAGCCTTTTTGCGTGGAGTGGCATCATCTGAATCCTCGTCACTAACAGGAGTCTTTCGCTTCTTGCCGGCCGCTGCTGGCTTGCCATTCTTGGCTGCTTTCGTTGCGGTAGGCTTCACATCTTGATCCGATTCCTCGGCCTTCACTGCAGGCTTGCCTCGAGAGGCCACCCGTTTAGGTTTTGGCAGAAACTCGTCCTCACTATCATCATCCTCGTAGTCGTCGTTCTTTCTCTTACGGCCCTTAATGTCAGCAGCGAAGATATCGTCCCCTCCATCTTCATCGTCCATGTATGCATCTTCGTCGTCGTCAAGGCCATGCTTGTGAAATGTTGTTGTGGCTTTCTTCTTAATGCCATTTGTGGCACTCTTCGCTGTGTCGGCCGCGGGAGGTGCAGCCGGCTGCTTGCTCCGTGGACTTTGTCGAATCTCGACCTGGGTACGAGTTTTGGTAGCTGATTTTGGTGTGCCATCAACTTTCTGAGGCTTTGCCTTGGAAGATGCGAAATAGTCGTTGGCGGAGATGGCAGTCCCCTTAACGGCATCGGGTTCTGCAGCCTTCTTCTTCGGGGTGGCCTTTGCCTGCTTTTTCGGTTGAGCTACAGGCTCATCGTCTTCGTCACTATCATCGACGACCTTGCGGCCCTTCGCCCGTGGTTTCTTGGCCGAGTCGTTCTCCTTCTTGGGCGGGGCCTTCGCTGGGGCGGCGCCCCCTTTGCCGCCGAAAAACGATCGGATATCAGCAGGCATTGTGAGACAAGTCTTTTTTGCCGATGATCAATTATTCTCTGAAGTGAGATTCATACGAATTTCAGATGGGCATTGAGGAATTGTCGGCCTGCGGCCACCTGCAATTAAGTGAAGTTGCTGGAGAGGCGAACCGATGAATTGAGAGCGTTGGAGCCTAGGAAATTCACTCGCGTCATGGACGTGTCGCGCGCCCTTGGCGTTAAGTGTTCCAGGTAGCTAGCTCACTTCAGTTTAGGCACAGTAGGCAGGAGCTCCCCTGGCACGCCTGGTCCACATGCCTGACTGGAGAGTCAGGCTAGTGTCGTTTAAGGTGGTCCGAGCTCCGCCGTCAACTTTTCTGATCATGGAGGCTCGAACCTGCCAGAGAGACACGGCATTCAACGGCAATCAATCCAGTCACTCCTGCCGAAGATGTCGCGGAAGGCAACCTCCCTCCTCAGTGCCTTCCTAGGGCTGAGGTTATCGCCCACGATACCGCTGCGTCCGGCAACAACCCCGTCAGCGATCCGCATGGCAGCCACGACCCAAGGACAACGGCCTCATGTTAGGACTTTCACAGCGACTGCCGCCAATGCGGGCTCATGGCTAGAACCACAGATCGATCGCAAGAAGAAAATGATGAAGGGGCGACCGAGAGTTCCCACTGGCGGCTCATCAAAGGGCACGACCGTGATGGTTGGCGACTATGGTCTTCGCATGTGGGACCACCACCGCCGGATCAGCGCCCAGCAATTGAAGGTCGCCGAGGACACAATCAAGCAGAGGCTTCGTGGTCAGAGATATCGTTTGTACAAAAGAGTTAATTGTAACATTGGCGTGTACGTCAGCGGTAACGAGGTCAGTTTGAGTCGGCATTATTCAGGGTCAATATGGCAATGCTAATGGTACGTCCAGATGCGTATGGGTAAAGGAAAGGGCTCATTCGATCATTGGGCAACGAGGGTAGCAGTCAATCAGATAATCTTCGAGATCAGGGGAGCTATTCACGAACAGGTAGTGCGAGATGCCTTCCGGTTGGCCGGAAACAAACTCCCAGGGCAATATGAGTTCGTCAAGAAGGGTGATGCGCCGGTAGTAGGCATCACCAAGCTTGAAGGAGTTACGTTAGAGGATCTGAAGCGGCCGCGAAGACAGATACCCACCGCAGAGTTGCCAGAGGTAGCTTCAGCTGTCACTAGCACACCCAGCTCGACGGCTCCCACATCGTAGAGAAGGGAATGCAGGAATAGATTGCGAGCTCGTGTATATCTAGCTGTAACAATGTTGAAGAATGCACGCGGTCTTAAGTTCAAGATGATCAAGTAGAGTGGATGGAAAGCTTTATCAAGAATGCATATGGTTTGGCGCAAGGCATAGTAGGATCATGGAGAAAACCCCATGTTTGTTCTTTTCACTCTGCTCTACGCTATCGACTATAACTTATTCATTTCATGCATTCCGTGACGCCGCGATTTTATTCCAAGAACCCTCTCCTCCCAATTTGCGAGAGGCATATTCGCCTAAGATGCTACAGCCGAGGCCAACATGCCGTTGCTCGATCCAAATCGCCGCCAGTTTCCTTCAGTGTTTTACACAGCAAGGCCCTCCTCTAGAGCCTCATCTCTTTCTAGACGCTCCAAACCAGTACAGATTGCGCCATACACCCGCAGCGGAACAGCCACCTCAAAGCTCTCGCAAGTCAGATTCTCGGCGGCAACCAGTACAAGTCCTCCGCGGTCGTCTCGAGAGATCTCCTCGAGTAGGGGATGTGGCCCTGTCTGTGGGCGCGGATCTGTTAATCTCCGCTCTTGACTGCTGTCTTGCTCCTCCTCCTCCTCCTCTTCCTTGCGATCGTCATATACAGGCACCACGAATTCAAGTCTAATTTTCCACTCAAGACTGACACCACTCGTGACAAATTCGGGAGTTGCAGAGACCGGAATTGTGGGATTGAATGTGATTCGTCGAGAGTATAATGTAGCCTCTGAGGATGAAACCCAAACCTTGCGTGACGCTCGGTGGACGCTTGCTTCGGAGCGAAGAGCTAAACTAGGGTCGATTCTTTCTGCAGTTTCGAGAGCGGCATGAACTGCATAGCAAGGTATCTCTGCCCCTGTGAAATCCACAGCCATGGAAATAGCTTCGCCCAGACGGTAGGAAGGCCGAGCAAGCATTACAACACCTACACGACGGCCGTTTCGAGCAATTTCGAAGCGATTCGCACTCTGTTGGCCCTCCGACGTCAAATTGCTTCTGATAATAGCGAGGTCGATTGCTTCTCGAGCTGTTGTGGCTTCTTCGTATACAGATGGGCGCCTCGAGCTTGGCATAGCTGTGGGTGATAGAAGTCCGGCGCCTGAGCGTTTGCCGGAACGATCCAAAAGCTCGTCAACGTACGATAGGAAGCTGTTCATAGTGGAGGGAGGCATCTGTACCTGCACTTTGCTTGGGGTCGCATCTCGTGAAATTGATGGCTTGTCGACGGTCTGCACTCTGGCTTGGTCCCGTAAGAGTATATAGGGTGACATAAGATCGTGACCCAAGATTTCTCCATGGTTGTTCACGCTCCCTAACACTCGGAATGGAATCTCTACCGATTTGACTTGCTGTTCCTTGGCACCACCAGGTCGCTGAGTGCCAATAACTAGACTGTATGTTATCTTCATTGCCTTACCCCGATGCGTTGGAGGTAGCCCTTTCGGCAATTTGAAGGAGTATTCATATGTCTTGCTTTCGCCAGGGGCAAGTTGAAGGTCGACGAAAAGAACAGATTGTGGCGTTGACAATAGCGGTATTGACTTAGAGCTTGCGATTCCGCGCATATCCTTGATGCTGCTAAGCTCCCCGCCTCCGAGCAGTTCCCCGATGGAATTCGTGAAGTTCCCCCACCCGAAACTCTTGAGAAGTCCGCTTTCCCGCCTGGAGCTCTCAACGCCTATGACGCCACCTCCTTGGCCGCCTACCACGGCCTTTCTTTTGACCTGTTCGAACGGGCCAAGGCTCACGAGTGATCCATCGAGCGTGAACGAACCCTGAACTTGGGCATAACCCATCATTAGAGCTTCTGGTAACTTTGTCCTTTGTGGCAACAGATTTGATCTCTGTCGTAAGTGCGATGGCCCCCCTTGCCTTCGTAAAGGTTGGTGCGTGACATATTCTGATGCGAGAGTCTCCGTTGAGTTATTGCTCATCGAGTAGAATTCCCCACTACTTCTAGGTGTGCCTGCGATACTCGTGGTAGACAGAACTCTGGCTGCCGGGGCTGCAGCTTGTTCATTGATAGTTGGAATAGGGTCTTTCGACCGGACTGGCAAACTCGTGGGTTCGCCGAGCGGTGATGTTGGGTTGATCAGGGGACTGTCCGCGGGTCTTAACGAGCCACCATTTGCTTCTAACGACGGAGACTGCACCATGGGAAACTTGAATTCAGATAGTGTATCAGATCCCAGCCTAGGAGAGACAGAGATGCCTTGTCCTGGAGTGTTTGGCACTGTCGCGGTGCCAGACTGTCGTCTGTAGTGTGCGTGTCTATCTGGGGGATACGACGAGTTGAATAGCGGGGAATTCTGCGAGTTGTACGGTCTTTGTGGGTGCGAAGCTGAGTTTCAAAACGATTAGCTTTCCAGAATACTATAAAATTGGGACTGGCTTATTCACCAGATCTAGGTCCAGTGATCAAAGGGCTGCCGCGAGGTACAATCTGTAGACTCGAAGCTCTTGCATGACCACGATTCGGCCGTTGTGATTTGCTGAAGCTTGCACTGTTGGGAGGATGACTATCGACCGAGTTCACTGAACCAATGGACCCAATGGAGACAATTGAGAGAGACCGCCGATGAGCGTGCCCATGGCCATTGCCGTGGGAGTTTCCGTTTCCATTACTGCTAGTCCTTGGGCTTTCGCTAGGTAGTTGCGGCGGTGGCCACTGAACAGAACCTGGTCTATTTCCCTGGCCCCTGGATGGGACATTCAAAGACAAAGTAGATCGGTGGCCGCGACGGCCACCTGACGAGGGGGGCGGTGCTAGGCCAACCGCACCCTTGGGTCGGCTTGGTCCTTGGAGAGGTGACGGCTGTCTCGAGCGATCCGAATTCGACGATCGAGGTTGTTGCGAGGATGGCTTCAGCTGGCTAGGGGGTGGGCTTGGGCCCGGGGCCACGTTCTTGAATGCGATGGTGCATTTCACCTCCTCGCCAGCGAAGACGGTTTGATCGTCCCAGCGAACGAAGACTCGAATGTTGCCAGGCCCGTCTTGCGACATGTTGAGGCCCCTTCTGAGTGAAGGAGATGGGAGTTCAAGGGCATCGACTTGGCTCCCACATTGCCGACAGCGAGCATATTGCAGCTTCAAAACGACGTGAAAGTGAAGAGCCAATCGACGTATATTAGCAGCTGGATGCCGACGGAATGGAGTATTCGGAGCTTGCTCTCCCTACGTTGAGCTGGCCAATGTGTGCCTCAGGCCGCAAGATCCTTCCGGGTGCGAGTGGATCACCTCCAAGGCCTAACCACCCGCGTACTAAGCTCACCCACGTGGGAGCTTGTAGAGCGCTGTCTTACCAGGAGTAACATCACTTAGCCTTACCGTGCTCCACCGGTTTAGCAACTCCACTGAGCATCAAAAGACATGCGTCTCTATGCTTCACTGAGCGTCTAGTGAGCAATATGAAGCAAGAGAGCATGTCTCAGGCCAAATGTTTGAGTGATAAGTCCGGTAGTCAGTGCCTATTTCATGGCGAGGTAGCATTGGTAGGTCAGTCATTGTTTGATGGCTCAGCCACAAGCTTTATCATACACACTTTGACTTCAAGGTTGAAGTAAAGTCACTATCAGCGGTTGGCCAGCACACACCTCCAGCTAAATGCACATTGCAGCCTCAGCCTCAGCCTCACCAGGGCAGCCTCCCAGGCCTACCACTTGGGTTGGAACGAGGCAGAATTCCAGGTTTGGGGAAGGTGGGTCAGTGGTGCCTTTCTTGGACCTTCTCTTTTTCCAAACTTTCCTTGTACACTGTTCTTGATCCTTCCCCAGATTTCGAGGTGAGACCTTACAGCTTCAACACACCATCAGTTGAGATGCTGGCTGCCGAGTCGGAGCCCACTGCCTTCCTGTTTTCATCCCGATGACCTCAAGGTGAAGGGAGGTATCATCACTCGGCAGCAGTCAGAGTCTACAGCACTAAGCCGTCTCAGAACAAGCCCTGCCCAGAGTTCCGTTCCGGCCTTATTTCGCATTCCAGATTCTGGATATCTTGACAGGACGGCAAACCGTTTATTACACTATCTGTTCATCCCATTACCCGCACTAGTTTTTCACCCCGTACAAGCCTTCCAAAGATGGCGGTGATCGAGGATTTCAAGCTCGAGGCGGGCGTCAAAATCAATGGGAGCACAGCGCCCGAATATGATGATCCTGACGGGGGGGAGGGAGACGGGGAGTTTCCTATCCGTTGTAACAAGTACATCGAGTGTATCGATGGCGCCGAGTTCTCGATCTCTGCAGGCTTGACTGGCGAGTATTCTTGGCTGAATCAGGGAGCAGACCATGGTCTCGTTTTCCACCTTTCTGCCGATGGCAAATATGTTACAAACAAGATTTGCGGGCGAAAGGCTGTTTTGCAAAACACCTGGTCGACCGAATTTAGAGGCCATGTGAAGCACAGCGAACACGGTCCCTCGCTGCTTTGTAAATTCAAATTTGCGCCTTTACACAAGGGTGAGATTCTCCGCCCTTATCAATGCATGCACCTCTAATAACCAAAAACCAGTGGACGACACTGACAAGAGTCGCGTGAAGCAAGATATCAAGCGTGCCAAGCATCTAGGCTTGATCGAGGTCAAGATCAGTAGAATTGAAGTGGGCGAAACGCTTCCAAAGCTCTTCGCTCAAGACAAACAAATTGCGGAGTTCTCGATCGCCGAAAAAGCACTGAAAGGCCGCGCTGTCTCACACGGAACAAGGTGATTTCCCCTAACTTATTAGTTGGCAAATTGAAAACTAACCGAATCAGCTACTCTGAAGCAGTCCCGACGGAGAAGTCGAGGACGGTAGATTGCGTCTATATTGACAATGACCCTATCGCAATTTTTACTTTCAAATATCGATCACGGGGTGCGTACCACAACTGGTAGAGGAGCTGGCAGCTGAGAAAATTGCTAATCATTGTTCAGAGGCTCTGAAGGAAGAAATGATCATCCCTCGATCTCCAAGTCCAGACCTTCAGCTTAATGGGCTCGCTGCCGATGAGATCGCCCGCCTAGCAAAAGAAAGATTGGCTCAGATCAAGGTATGATAAATCGTCATTTCTAACCAGTACAGGCTAATTATTGCCGTCAGGACGAGAGATCATCGAAGCGCCGAAGATCGGTCAAGAGTGAACACGACCAGTCGTATGATTTGACGGGCGATGCCGGGCCCAGTCGGCCATTGAAGATCTCAAAGCGTGATGGTGGCAGAGATCTAATTGATCTCACGGATGACTAAGACCTCCAGATGATGATGAGGAGCGGCCAGCTGTACCTCCTATCCTCACTGTGCTTGCGGCTTTGTCGTGTACATCTAGGCTTAATTTGCCTACCAACCTCCAAGTTGTTCATTCACGCATGGATGATTCATCCCCCCCAAAAACAACATGAGTCCTTCTGATTTCAACGATTCTTGCACGACGAGGCGAAGGGGCAGCATCTCACGGCTTTCGTCACATAGTTTTTCTATTATGATTCAGGACCTTGACGCAATTTTCCTAACGGAGTACGTTCCTTGTGGTTTTGTTGGTATTACGAAGAGATACCCCATTGGGATTGCTTCTTTTCCATGTCAAATCTGACGCTCGATTTGCTTTGCGAGCGTATATTGTAGCCTGTCTGTTTAGCGGCAGTTTAATTACTTTAATTACATGTGATTGATCATCCTAGACTCCTTTCTCCCACCAGGCATGCAAGATTTCATCAACCGACAATGCAATAATGTGTCACCAGCGCCAGCGGACTTAGTCGAAGTTAGTGTAATAACCGTGAGAAGGAGAACACCCAACGACGATGCCCAGGCCTTGGCTTCCTATCACAGTAGCCAACTCATTGGCCCATCTCATGCATCTGCCCTCGGTGGTTTGCGTTGTAATCAGATGCTCCCACAACATTGCCCCCGGCCTCGTAAACTGGACTTTGTTGCGCCTGCTGTAGACCTGTCTGCCCAGGATAGAATTGCTGATAACTCGGCGCTGTTGACACCGGACTGCTTGGAAGCTGACTGATCCGATGACCGTCTGACAATGGCGATGTGTTGCCAGTAGGATCTGACGCCTGTCCCGGCACCACGCCAGGAGAGTATTGCCCTTGTTGCTGCATGCCCTCCTGGCCGGGGACGAAGTAGCCTCCTTGGTACCCCTGGGGATACTGATTCGGAGACGCCCCGAACTGCGGCGCACTAGGCGGGGTTGGTGAGACGTAGTTCTGGGCGTAAGGTACTTGCTGGCCCATTTTTGAAGGATCTGGCTGTCCGCCGTAGTAGGTTGCATGGTTTGAGGGTGGTGGCGGCTGCTGAGCCATCGGCGGATAGCTTGGTTGCTGAGGCTGGGCTGGTGGCTGCTGAGCTTTCTTCTTGTTCGATCGTAGGACGAAGAAGATTCCGAATAGCAATAGGCCTAAAACAGCAAGACCCCCTACCACGCCTCCTACGATTGCGCCGACCGGGGTAGATGAGCCGCCACCCCCTGACGAAGCAGCGGTTGTGGTCGATGTTATGATGCTACTCGTGGACGATGAAGAAGAACTCGATGTAGTGGTACTGGTTTCCGTTGAGCTCGACGGCGTCGTGAGTGGTATGCTGCTTGACCCTGTGAGGACTAATTCTCGGAAACTCCTGCCATCTGTCTCCCCGCTATAGGTGGTTGAAGCCACCATAGGCACCGAGATGTTTCGCGAATTGCAGAAATAGTCTATTATGTCCCCATCAAAGGAAATTGTGTTGCAAAACTTGGCGGTCGTATCGGTGCTGATCCGCTGTTAGTCCCAGACGTTCTTGAAGGATGTTTCTCGATTAGAGTGCTCATACCATTTAGCATAGAACGTGTTTGTTAAACAGTCACTGTCACATAGACTCGACGAGGACATCTGGTCATAATCGTAACAAGTAACTCGGAAGCCACAATCAGTCGTGTCACAGCACCCAACAGCCCCGGGCAAGCTGCCCGTAGCTGTCATGAAGACACAAAGGTCCGTCTCCCCATTGCAAGTATAATATGCGCCTTTGCACGTTAGCATTTTTGCTGAGGATAGACCGGGGAGGAGATAATCTCACTTGACAATCCACTAACATAACCACATGTATTATCAGGTGCTACAAGAAATGTCTCGTCGGTACTCGAGGCCTGCCTCCTTCGAAGCTCTTTGAAAATTGGAGGTCTAGTCGGTCGCGGGCTTTGCGCATTGGTCGGGGTCACAACAGCATCTGTAGCCTCGGGACCGGGAAAGATAAGAGCTTGGATAGTTGCGCCAAACGCGGCCAGCATATAAACGCTTGCCCTTCCCATGGTCAAGAAAATGAGCGACAATGAGATAAGAGACTACAAGATCCGCCAATTCTCGGAGACATTGTTTTTACAAACACAAGGACCAGCAGAACTGGCGTCATGATCCCACTTGGGGGCATGCTGCCTATGTAGCTTAGGAGACTCGGAGGAAAAGAAAGCCCACCTTACTCCAGACGCCTCTGGGCACAACCCGCTCAGCCTTAGACCATTCCCTTTCCAATATTAGACTGCCACAGGCACCTTGAGGAGATGAGCGGGCAGATATGCAGCCAATTGTCGGGCGTGATCATCCCAGAGGGGTGTGGCTTGCAGTAGCTGAAAAGACCTGGCTGTGTGCCCTGGGCCATGGGTTGATCGCCAAGACTCGCCTTCCCTGGCGTTACAATCAGTAGTGCTGTGCTGTTCTGTTACATACATCTTGAGCCTCGTGTTATATCTGCCTTAGCTGTCTTGAGACAACCTAACAAACGGAAGCACGGAAGCCACATATTGGATGAGCCGTAAATATTGGATACATCGTGGCGTTGTTGTCGACTTGAATCTGCTCGTGACTTCAATCTAGCATATAGCTAATAGTGACGACTGAGCGCACTTAGCAGTCGATAGAATAGAATAATATCGGAATATTTCACACAAGACTTGATTGAGCTAGGATGCAAAAAGAAAACAAAAGGAGCAGGAGCAAGTCAAATTTGACAGCTTCTCAGCAAAGGTCGCAATGGTGCAGTAGTGGCAAGAATGCACATATGAGGCGGTAATCAGCAAGACAGTTCCTCCGGGAGTGGATGATATCTACCATAGAAGCACTAACATTTGGTGGAACCCCACACCCGGGAGCTGCCACAGTCCCCACTAGAGCTCTGGACGCTACCTGAACGCCACTAATCCAACGTGCGCGACGCGCCTATACATGTAGCGATCCCAGCCAGCCAGACTTCTGCTCACTGACATCGCAGGTCGAGGTCGGACCGCTCAATGCCTCATGACCGATTTGCTACGCGTCCTGCCAACCTTCCCTGTTGGCCAGTATGCGAGCCTCATCCCCGGCCTGGAGAAGCACCAGGTGACAGTGAGCGACCTGCTCACTCTCGAGGTCGCTGACATTGGCAAGCGCACCCAGCTGCCTCTCTTGGATCTCAAGAGGCTTTGTAATGCCGTGTTGGGAGCACTTCACTCTGACCTCGGCGTCTCAGACAAGAAGACATCAGACAAAGAAAAAGACTCGCCCTCAAACAACAGGCCTCAAGAGCCTTTGCGACAGTCACCGGGAGACTTGAAAGCGGCGCGTTCTACTATCAGCACCTTAGATGAAACCCTGGACGCGGCCTTGGGCGGCGGCATCCCAACCGGCTACGTGACCGAGATCACAGGCGAAAGCGGCGCCGGCAAGACGCAATTTCTTCTCTCATTGCTGCTCGCCGTGCAGCTGCCTCCGCCATACGGGCTATCCCGGCCGGCATTATACATCTCTACCGAGGCCGCCCTCTCTACCCGGCGCCTATCTCAGATGTTAAATAACAACCCGCTCTTCAACACGGGCGAGACCCGCCCATCTCTTGACAACATCGTCAGCACCGCCACCCCGGACCTCGAGTCCCAGGATCACATCCTCACCTACCAGGTTCCCGTGGAGGTCGAGCGGCGCAACGTAGGCCTCATCGTGCTCGACTCCGTGGCCGCGAACTACCGGGCCGAGTTCGAGCGCGGCGGCTCGGGTCAACTGTCATCGAACATGGGTGCACGCAGCGCGGAGCTCGTGCGACTGGGCATGCTGCTCCGCGATCTGGCGCGCAAGTACAACCTCGCGGTCGTCGTGGCCAACCAGGTGGCGGACCGTTTCGGCACCGTTAGCCCGGTATCAGTCCTCCGCAACGCAAGCAGCCTCAGGAGCGGCAGGACGTCGACGCCCTACACATCTCACGTGAAGTTTTCGCAGGACAGCCCCCTCGCATCCCGGAGCAGACCTCCCGCCCAGCCTCTCCCGCCCGTCGAGCCGTCGTCCTCCATGGCCGACGCCCTCCCGCGGTCTAGCATGCCGGAGCCGGCGCCTCCGCCATCCACATACATGCCGCCCCCTCCCCCAGGGTCAGAGGACCTCGGCCCTCCCGCTCCGCCGGCGCTGATGCTCGACCATCAGCAGCGGTGGTTCACAGGGTGGGGCGACGACCCCTTCGCCTCGTACGCGCTCAAGACGCCGAGCCTAGGGCTGGTGTGGTCGACGCAGATCGCGTGCCGCATCGCGCTGTTCAAGAAGACCGCGTACGGGCTGTCGCGCTACAACGGCGAGGAGGACGAGGCCCGTGGCATGCCGACGCTTAAGATGTGGCGGCGGTGGATGAAGGTTGTGTTCGCGCCGCATGTGGCGGCTACGGGACCTGGGCTGGATGGCGCGGTGGAGTTTGAGGTCAATATGGGTGGATTACGGGCGGTGACCAAGGAAAAGGAGAAATGATTACTACGAGACCATGACTATATGGGGTTGGTATGAACCATAAAAATGCAAACACTTTGTATAGTATCATATCACATTTTGGTGAATTAGGGTATGCGGATGACCACAATGGTCAAATGGTGTTTTGATAGGATTGATATTCGCTACCCGTTCTATCTAGACCCATCCCTGATACTCATTGCCATGCAAATGCTAGAGTGTCGCTCGATGCTAAGGAAGCTAACACGCAAGAATCCCCTTGCGCCCATTGAGAGAAGGGTTATTTACTCGTACACCGTCTGTAGAGTTGTGCTACCTCGGATGAGGGAACTCGTCCTCCATCTGCAACCTCACGCCAACATTCATACTGATCAGCTCCTGGACTAGTAGCTTCGCAGCATACGGCATGGTCATCTGCGTGACCTCCCTTGTGCTCTTGCACGTCTGGCAGAAGCCTTTGTAGCCGAAGAGACCGCAACGCTGGCAGATGTCGATGTTGACTCCATCAGAGCTCGTCATGAGACGCTCCAGGAGCAGCTGGGAGGCGCCGTATGCAATCAAGCAATCACGCTCCATCTCTCCTAGACGCAGACCACCATCTCGAGATCGACCTTCCGTCGGCTGTCTTGTCAGGATGGCGCGAGGACCACGAGATCGAGAGTGCATTTTGTCTTGCACCATGTGCTTCAGGCGCTGGTAGTAGATCGGACCGTTGAAGATGTAGGCTTCTAGAGGTTCTCCAGTAATACCAGAGGTGAAGTAGTCCTTGCCTTCCCAGGAGAAGCCGTGTTCGACAAGGACTTTGGCCATGTCTTCAACTGGATGGGAGCGGAATGCGTCTCCATAGCCGTATTTCTTTCGGCCATGGACAATCGACGCTTTGCCGGTTAAGCATTCCAGCAACTTGCCGACTGTCATACGAGAAGGGAAACCATGAGGGTTCATGATAATGTCAGGAACGAGGCCCGTGTCGGAGAAGGGCATATCCTCCTGGTCAACTATGATACCAACCACACCCTTTTGGCCGTGACGGGATGAGAACTTATCACCAAGTTCTGGACGGCGAGTCTGCCTCGTCTGGACCTTGACAATTAAAGTCTCCTTCTCAGTCTGGGATACCATGACCTTGTCAATATAGGCAGGATCAGGTATGCGATAAAGAATAGACGAATCGCGGAAGTCATTTGGTCCTCTGTCAGAACCGATACCTGTTGTGCCGCAGTCTATCGGAGTCTCCTTCTTGATCATGACCTCCCCAGAATGGACCTTCCAGCCCACATTCGCAAGACCGTCTGCGTCCAGACACCCGTGCTTTTGAACTCGCGTGTTAGTCTTGGGATCGATCTCGGGAGGCCCGATGCGCTCTGCGCGTCCATTGGGGTATCTTTGCATTTCTGCAGTGTATTTTCGGAAGACTTGACAGCGGCCAAATCCTCTATCGCATGACGCCTTGTTCAGAACCAAGGCATCTTCAATATCGTATCCGGAGAAGGACATGACGACAACGGTTGCATTTTGGCCAGCCGGAAGTTTGTCGTAATGCACAAGCTCGATGGTCTTTGTGATGACCATAGGCCTTTGAGGGTAGACTAGGGTATATAGGAGTGTGTCAATTCTATTGAATTGATTGTAGGCAATAGCACCAATGGCTTGTTTACCCATAGCACATTGGTATGTGTTTCGCGGTGACTGATTGTGATGAGGGAAGGGAATAAGTCCAGCCACTGCTCCAAGAATGGTAAAGGGCTCAATCTCGACGTGTGTCGTACTCTGAGTAATCTCGTTCTCATATAAAGCAACAAGGGCATCGTTTTCTTCGTTGACATCGAGGTATTCCACGACACCATTCCTTAGGAAGTCATCAAATGTGGCTTTGCCCATCTGTAATAATCTCAGATGCTCGGGTTTGAGTTTTGAAGCTCCGTTCTTGACGATGATGTAGGGTCGGCAAATACGACCCTCGTCCGTAGCGATATGTACTTGGTTGAAGTGGGTGTTGACATTGATGCTGACAAACGGCGATATCCAACCTCGACGTCGCATTGTCCTGAATTTACCACAGAAACGCTTTGGGTGTCGAGTCATTGCAAATGGTGTACCGTTGACGTTGATCATGAAACAGCCCTCCTTGTGCATTTCTGAACCAGAGAAATTTCTCAGAGGCTCAACACTAGAGTCAAGACTGAAGATCCATCTCTTTACTGGCTCCTCATCGACATGAGTAGTGATATGCGTCATTAATGCCAAGTTCTTCACCAAACCACAAGCCTCTCCTTCAGGGGTATCGGAGGGACACAACATGCCCCATTGCGAAGGTTGCAAAGCTCTTGGACCACTGACTTTTCGGGTCTTCTCGAATTGACTGCTGATACGAGTCATCATGCCGAGGGCACTGATATAACTCAATCGACTCAAGACGTGGGTGACACCAGCTCTGTTCATATTGAATCGCTTCACACTCCAATTTCCAGTCTGGATCGCACGGTTCATACCGGCCGAGATGTGCCCGCCTGATGCGCTGATAGAGTTCAGGGGATCAAAGGCGACCGCCTTGTTGGGTTTCTTGAAAAACTTGTCGATGTTCATACGAAGGTCGACGAGAAACTTCTTGAACAGATCCTCAAAAAGGAGTGACAGAAGCTGGCCAGCCAACTCAAGTCTCTTGTTTCCGACGAAATCACGATCATCGACCAATTTTGGGTCATGTGCCGCCATCAAAACTCGGCGGACCATCATTGCGACATAGATAGCTTTGGGATAAAAGTCTAGTCCTTCGATAGGAACGTGGGCGATAATGATATTTGCCAATGCGTCAAGGCCTTCTTCCACATTGTTCCTCCTAGCTTGCATACCGGCCTGTGGTTTGTTTCGTGTGCCCATCTTCACACGAGCACCGATGTACTCAAGTGCTTGTTGCTGGGTGAATACACCGGCTTTGGTCGCTTCGTCGAAGTTTACCACAAAATCATCCTGGTAGCGTCCATCGGAGCCGGCGGCAAGTTGCATGATCTCATAATCAGACAATCCGCCGAGGGCCTTAAGAACGATGATAATGGGTATGTTCTCCACTAGTACGTTGTGCTGTAGCGCTATGCGATCCTTCTTTAGTGTGACATATGTCTTGGACTTTCTCTCGTGTGTCGAACTGGTGACGGACGCAGAGATGATATTGTTCTTTTCGTCGGCCTCCACAATGACACGGTTCTTGCTCAGCTGCTCCTGAATGAGAATGACCTTCTCCGTCCCGTTGATGATGAAGTAACCGCCCGGGTCAAGGGGGCATTCGTTCATTACCTCCATCTCTGAGTTGGAGGCCCCGTGCAGACAGCATTTTGAGCTCTTAAGCATGACAGGTATCCGTCCAAGAATAATATTCCGGCGGATGACCTTCTTCCTGTCTCGCATGAATGCAATGTCGACGACCATCGGAGCAGCGTAGGTCATGTCTCGCAGGCGACATTCCATGGGTGTGACGTCGTTGTGGGCCTTAACGTCGCTGAAGTCTGCCCGGGTCGGCCGCTCGACACGAATGTCTGTGAACTCGAGGAAGAAGTTTTTGTCGACATCGCTTCGGATTGTTCGGTTCGCCTTGACAATCTCCTTGATCTCGTGATCTACGAAGAAATTGTAGGAGTCGATGTGCCTGCAATTCGATTCATTAGCCCGATATCTCATTGAGCTCCAGGCGACTGATGAAAACATACTGTTTGACGAGACCTGTGGGTTATAGGAGTTAGCTGGAGTGATTTGGAAAGAATGCGCTTGGTTGATCACTCACCCTTTACTTTCAAGAACGCAGGGAGAAGCTGGTACTTGTCGTCCTTGGTGGAGATGGGGTCTGTCAATGCCTTGCCATTGTAGAAGGGCTCTAAGAGAGCCTCGAAACCGTCGTCCATCATCGGCATTTTCGCATTGTGGCCGTGCTCATTTTTTCCACGTTCCAGATCTGTTGATGAAGCTATCAAAATATTTTTGGAGTGACTCTACGGCAGCCCCGCGAAGAAGCAGCTTATCGATAAGAGCTAAGCTAGTGGAGTCGACATGTGGTTTGGAGGGTTGGCCACGACCATGTAAACCTTTAAGCTTCCCACGCATCCAGGGAGACTTTTAATTAAGTCCCCTAAAGCAGTTGTCTGTCACCTGAAGAAAGGGCACATGCCAATGCTGCTTAATACTTGTTGTCATAATTATCGCTTCAACTTAATAAGAGCTTGAATCAGTGGTGCTTATGCAATGAATAGCTTCTTATGTTACCAGGAGTTTATGTTATACTACTACGAATGATGCTAAAGCAGGATGTTGTCAAGCCAGGCATGATTCACAACAAGCTGGTGGATGGGAAGCCTTGGCAGTCATTCTCAGGACATACCTTGAAGCATCCCGAAATGTTTTCCACCTATGCTCTATTTCTCAAATACAGATGTTGACTTGGACTTGCTTCATGTTGTGTGATAATTCTAGCATACCAGGTGGTTTTCCGTTCGCGCAAGTTTTAAGTAAATGGAAGGAATGCGTACTGGTCCTCTCGTCTTTGCATTTGTATAATCACCAATGTTTTTGTAGCTCAAAGTGCTGCCAGCATCTTTATTTTTAGCTTACCTGCCCTTGCAGCACCACCCCTCATTTGACCAGATGTGTTCAGGGGTCCTCCAGAGGCAGTGGCTTAGGGCTTGGACGAAGGAGGGAAGGCAACTATCAGTTTGGAAAGATGCAATTGTTGGCAGGACAGAGCGAGACCGCCCCCTAGTAATTGGATTGGGACACACAACTTCCCCGCAAGCCTGGATGCGTCCTCGTGCTTCCGATGCAATGCTGTGTTGGCAGACATTGAGGATTGCAAGCATTGTGCATACAGTAGGCAAAATGTGATCTATCCCCTGGCAACTTTTGTGCGAAGATGAGAGCGGCTGGTTGAGCCCTTGGAAGGTATACAAAGGGTCTCGCCAGCAACGATACTTACAGTTATGTCATCCCAGCGTCTAAAGCTTTCTGGAGATTTGGAAAACATCACAGAACAGTTATACGTACTGCTTATTTGCTAGGCAAGGATTGGATATCTCGGCTCGTTGCGTGCAGGACCGGCCACAAGAGCCTCCTCGACAACCCCCCACCCAGTGGAGTTGTCGTGTACATGGATGGACCGAGTCTAGACATTCTTCTCCAGGACATTCTGTGCTTCTTTAATTGATTGGTTTGAGCAATTTCTGGCCATGAGTCGTTTTTGTGCGCGAAGTCGGACATGCATGCGCGGGACTGTGGGATTGTTGTCGACTACTGCAGACCTTTGCTGTCGGTCTTCGTCGACCGACGTAACAGGAATGCCACTGATCGTCGCGAGGGTTTTGCGGTGGCATCGTCTCCCCCCACCTCCACCTCTGCCTCGATCCAATGCGGGACCTTAAAAGTCGGTGAAGGAGAAAAAAGAGACACGATGGGCCGTGGTGGCCCCTTGCCACTCAACAAATGACGGAGCCTCGACTAGCATCGTCCGTTTGTCGATGCGATGCTAGCACGGGCGCTAAGCTCTGTTAATCTCCTGCTCGACCATCGGGTCAGACTCCCGTCAAGGCAAATCCTGGGACGCGTACAGAGTCATAATAATGCCGAAGCCGTTCGGGCGGGGAAAAAGTCTTTGTTAACTACCTGCTGCGTAGTTCACCGCACAAGTGATGTCGACGGCGAGGGGAGTTGTCGAATGATTCAGCGGGCCGACTGTGCGGATGTCTAGACAAGACAAGAGAGCTGCATGCCAGGTCTCTACTATGTACAGTACCTACTTGGAGACCCAAGGTAGGTGCCTAGGTAGCATATGGTGAGCGTTTCGTAGCTGTGTAGGTAGTCAACGCCTGCGGGTGGAGCAAAGATTTTGTAGCCGCGCTAAGCCTCTGTTACAGCGGGCAACGATGAGTTTACTGTGTGCAAGGTAAAGCCTTGAAAGTGGTAAGAAAGGGGTTGGGTTGTTAGTGAGAAGCTAGGAGTGGGCAAGGTGCCGTTGCGGAGGGGCTACCTGGGTACCTCATGTTTGCTAAAGAGCCAGAAAGAACATGGATATGAAGAGGGTCCGTTCTTTGAAGACTCTTGCGCAAGGAGGGGCTCAGGGTAACTCAAAGTCGGCAATGGGCGGATGGAGAGCAACAAGAGCTTCCATCACAGAGATCTCGAAGCCCTGCCGCTTCTCATCGACAGTCTGGACGCAAACCGGCAACTGTGATCGCCTGCTTGATCTGCAGAAGGGCATCTTACCTCCAGCGTACTGCAGACAGAGGCAATGTTTGATAGTCGACAGGACCCATCTCTGTGGTCTTTGCCAGCTAGGCCGGATAAATGCACCTGCATACATGCTACTTGGGGAGGACAGCCACTCATGAATGTCCATCCCCACTCCACCAATTGTTGCCCGTCCATTATTGTTTGGGCTTGAATCCTGAGGAACTGTCGAAGACGCACGGCGCTACCAGAGTCCAGAGTCCAGACGGCTTTGGCGAGTTGCCATCGGCTCTGCTCAACCCGTCTGCTGATGATTCACGTATAGCGGGAGTCTGTCCAACGCCGGAGCATTTGAACCACGGATCCGAGATCTGCCTTGGTTGCAGCTCGTGTGTGGAAGACAATCAAAGTGTACGTTGGTCAAGCTACCTAGCTACTGTAGGTAGGTAGGTCATTGTTCTCGGGTACTTCTGCATGTAGATAGTCGGTACGCACGCATTACAGTCTCCTGCTGTCCTCTCTTCTCCTGCATGTGGTGTGACGACCGTGCAGGCGTGTTAGTCTGATACCAGACTCCCCCAACCCAAGCTCTTCCCAACCCGCTGGGTACAAGCCCATCCACGCCTCCACAAACGAAGGGCCTCACGAGTAGCTTGCTATCGCGGTTTCAGGTCCTCAAGCGTCCTGCAAGACACGAAGCGGCAGGAGGGGCTGCTCACAGGGCAAAGACGAGGTCCCATGGAGGGGTAAGGGGAATGGGGGCGCATATGGGCCGCATACACTTACATCAAGTTACCTACCTATTACTTACCGTAGGCCGAAGCTGGGTTGACCGAAACAGAAAGAGAGAGCACGGTTCATCCTGATCCCTTACCTTACCTGACCTTACCTTTACTTGCCTTCCCCGGCACCGAAAGGCGAGGACAGCAGTGCGTGCGCGCGCAGGAGCAAGCCTTGTAATATGTGACAGGAAGACATGCATGCCCACACCGCTGATGTGAGTCTTCGAATTCTAAGGATGTGCCAGCAACCGCAACCGCAACCGCAGCCACAAGAGACGACTAACAGTTTGGTCGCTTGCGTGTCCGGTCTGGATCGAATAGTCAGTCGTTGCTAGAGCGCCCGTCGACGGACGGATAGGATAGGGGCCGCGCTCTAACGGGTCCTTGGCCCCAACGCTGCTCACTCAAGGGTTCCATTGCTAAGGAGAGGTACGTACAAACGGGACACTACCTTAGCAAATAGCTCAGCACGAGCACGTTCCTCGAAGCTTGGGTGAATCATCCGTCCAATGTTCGCGTATCTGCCCTCTTTGAGCAGTTTGTTTCGAATCGTTGCCGTAGAGGATGGAGAGAGAAACAATTTAGACTTTTAAGAGTAGATAAGGTAGTCAATGCCAATGCCAAAATGCCAGAAGACCCAGAACCGTTTCGATCTTGCGCCGGTGTCTGACGTCGATGCGATACCCCGGCCCCCATCCATCCATCCATCCATCCATCCAACGGAGAAGCCTGCGTGCGAGCGTTGTCAAGTGCGGCAGAAGGAAGGAAAAGAGCGGTTACGGGCGTGTTAGTGCTGGGACCTGGTGCCCGTCTCTCTCGTGGGACCACGAGGGGAGGGTCAGAGGGTCCAGCCAGGGGTTCGCCCGCATCAGCACCAGCGCCAGGACTTACTCCTCCTCAGTACCTAGCACCAGTACCAGCAACAGCACCGCCGGAGGGCCGCCCCCCAGCGCCCGCACCCAGCCAGCCAGCCAGCCAGCCAGCATCTTTTCTGGCCTGCTTCCTCTTGAACCTGGAGTCTCCCTCCTCTCTTGCAACCCACGCTCATTATCCAGACTGCTTGCTCACCTCTCCTTGCTGCTCCTGGCTCTCCAGGGCGCAACGTGTGCCATATAGTTGTTTTTACCAGGTGAGTCGCCCCCTTTTTGTTGAGCTGTCCGTCTTGCTTGCATGCATCTTGGAAATGCGGGAAGCCAGCCCAGTCCCGTCCGTCGAGCCCCCGAAACGCCAAAGGTGATGCAGAGGGCGCACACCGCAAGTGCCACGAGCCTGCCTTAATGTAGGGTGGCGGACGAGAGCGTCAACCTCCTCTGACATACCTACATTACTACATTATCCTCCTCCCGAAGGGGTCCCCCTCTCTCCCCACCTCTGCGATCAGCAAGACCGCCTCGTCATCGCACTGCCAGAACCTCCTCTCGGTCGGCTAACTCATGTCTTCTCTCTTGCAGTATAATAGACCGGATCCGATAGCCAATTCGGCCGTGTACGAAAGTCGAGCGTTGTAGTTTGTACCTGAAATGGACTTCCGATCCCAGCAGTCTCCTCGAAACGAAGCCCCAATGAACTCTCTTGTCTCCCCTCCTCGGAATGGCACTCGCCTGCAACAGTCGGTGCCTTCCCACGACCCTCGATCGACCTTGCCTCGCCGCTTCACCACCGACTCGGGGCGTGTACCAACATTGTCTACTATTACAACCCAGCGTGGTCCAGAGCCGCAGGACTTCGCTGCCACACAGGTGCGTGCCGTGCAGCTGTCAAGACTTTGAACTGGACAACTCCTCTTTGCCGTGGCCCGGGCATTGTTCTGTGTTGTCGACACAAATGCACCATTGGATATAACTGACCCATTTCTTTGACAGGCTTTACAGAAAGTTCAATTGGTGAGTGTGTTGATGATGAGCTTCCAAAGACACTTGTTTCTGGAGCTCAACACCATCGACAGCGAGCTGTCAAACTCTCCATTGTGATACCCCCGCAATCAGCAACTTGAACTGACAAAGAAATAGCTAGAAAAGAAGCGGATGGAATATGAGAGGCTTCGGGAACAGAAGCGGCGGTTTGAGGCCGAGATGCAGAAGCTAGACCAGCAGCAGCGCCGAGAGGAGCTCGAGCTGGCACAGATGCAAGAAGACATCGGCAGGATGTCCGGCCATCAATCCGAGCCCACGACGCCACCTGAGTACCGTGAGACATCCTCTGGTTTCCCAACCATGTTCTCTCGTCCGAACCGGTACTCTACTTCGAGCCTGACATCTCCCCCGGGCTTGTATAATCGGCCCGGCCGATCTGGATCTCAACTTGCTTCACCGCAGTCTGGCATATTGCAGTCTCGTTTTGCCTTCGACGACCAGCTGCCCTCTCGCTCCGTTCCTGGATCGCGTAGAAACAGTGACGAAGACGAGAAGGAGGAGGCCATCCGCCAGGACCCTACCTCACATCGATCAGCTAATGCGTAAGTTGCTCCCCTCTGCCTAGTCTTCTGAAAAGCGCCTTCCTGTTTCGCTCGTCCGATATCAAACAGCTTTGATGCCTGTGAGTTCCGGGCTCCGGGCAAGCAGTGTTGGCGAAGTGGAGGAATAGAATTTCGTCAAGTTGCGTTCAGTATATCTGGATGAGGAAAGACAATCGACAGCTGCGCGTTGCCTCAAAAACCTGGCTGCTTCTATTGTTCTCCCCCATCTTCTATTGACGAACGCTTGACTCGATTTCAATAAGCCTTCTTCCCTTAGTTTCCCGTCCACAGTACTAAAGCAAGCAACGATTACATTATTAAGACGCACAGCTGTGTGCAATCGCTCACTTACCTCACCTATCACATACTTTATATCAGACCGTTTTCCTCCCCATCTTTCACCACCTTCCATAAACCTCAATCCCTACACTTCCCACTATCCCTCCAACGTACTTTCCTTTCTTTCCTCCTTTCCATCCTTACTGTTCGGCCTGGAGGATTCGAAAGCGAAGTTTCCCTGGGTTTAGCCTCTCGCCATACTTTGTAGAGACGGGAACTTCATCAAACTCTTGAACTATTCATCACTGCCTATCACAAAAACGAACTTGGCACTGACAACATCCGCTTTCAGCCTCAACCGGTATTCAATGCCCGTCACCAAGTCCCGATCAGGCTTTTACGATATCGGACTCGATCAAGCCAACACGACTCGCTTCCTCTTCGGAGACGACGATTCTGGAGCTGACGGCAAACTCTACGCTCAAGCCAATCCTGACGATAACTTCCCTACCCTTGTACGCCGCGAGGAGTATCCCAATATGGTAAGTCACTTGGCTTTCTTATATCACGTTCATACGGCAAGAGCTGCGCTTTGTGGTGGCCTTTTCAGGCTGTAAATTTGGCTCATTCCACTGCTGGAGCTCGCCCTTAGGCAGTTGCTCATCCAGATATTTGGCCTTATCTTCATCCGAAGTCTTTCCCAAAATTTTGCCTCAGCCCCTTTCCTCAACATCGCCTTAAAATCGACCTTGCGCATTTTGTTTTGCAAATATTGCAAGCAAAATTAATCTTCCTGTACACCCCAGCTTTCTTGCTCACTTCTTCATTGTGTACTCATCTTTCTTTGGCCCTGTTAACGCTTGTATTTCTTCTTAAGTTTTCCACGTCGTCTGCTGCACTGGACCTTGCCCAACCCCCTCCTGCTCTTGACGCGTCGTCGACTGGTTGGGGTAATATCCATCGCCACCGACCGCGGCAGAGCCTATCCACCACCAGTTCATCTCAAGCCAACGGAGGTGTATCTCTAACTTCTGCCCAGACTAGCACAACCACAGACGTATCGACCATTGGAGGTCGACCTGCTTCAATCCGCCATTCTCTGGAGATGAAGCCTATCGACATGAAGTACTACGAGAATGCCTCTGAGGCACCTGCCACCACAAACCACATTCTTGCGACTCCTCCCAAGTTGCAGTCATCCTTCTCCGCCAACGACATTCCCACTGTCAAGAACGTGTCAGGTCAGACGGTGATGACGGGGAACACCACAACTAACCATGCCGCCCAGCAGCACCTGCATAACCATAATGCAAGCATTGGCCGGATTCCAGCTGGTGCTGTGCCTAACCGTCACAGCCGCGAGCTTTCTGCAGACAATAACATGGCTGCTCGCGAGTCGATTGGTGGGTACCCGTCCATTGGCTCAACCCTCCAGGCCAACGCTGCTCCTTTTGGCCCCGTCACTCAGGCTCAAGTCCCTGCGACATCTGCGCCAACTGTGACCTCTCCCGCGCCTGTCTCGGCCTACAACAATGGCTTTTACGGCGGCTCTGGCTACAATGCACCGAACGGCGCAAATGGGGCGAACTACGGCCTCCCCCTTCTCACAATGAATATGCAGGGCTTGTCACTCAACGGCGGCGGCAACCTGTATTCCCCTCAGAACTACACTGGCTACGGTGCTGTGTATGCTCCCCCGCAGCAAGCTCCGCGTGACAGCCAGGCCCGTATCATTCAGAATCGACGACAGATGGACAACGAGGGTAAGTTGAGAGTTATGTCACTGCTGCAAGTGTTCTTGGCTAATCCACCCCTAGCAATGAGTCGCTATCAAAACCTGCCCCTGGAGTCCGTTGGTGGCACTATCTACGACCTTTGCAAGGACCAGCATGGTTGCCGCTACCTTCAGAAGCAGCTTGAGAACCGCGTTCCTGAGCAGGTGCACATGATCTGGCTGGAGACTAACCAGCATGTCATAGAGTTGATGACAGATCCGTTCGGTAATTACTTGTGCCAGAAGCTCCTAGAGTACTGCAATGACGAGGAACGTACTGTCCTCATCCAGAATGCCGCCGCGGATATGGTGCGCATTGCCTTGAACCAGCATGGCACTCGAGCTCTCCAGAAGATGATCGAGTTTGTGTCTACGCCGGAGCAGGTGTCGCTCATCATCGAGGCTCTTCGATACCGCGTCGTGGAGTTGATCCAGGATCTCAACGGCAACCATGTCATCCAGAAGTGTCTCAACAAGCTCAGTGCTCCTGATGCCCAGTTCATCTTCGACGCCGTCGGCAATAACTGTGTTGACGTCGGAACGCATCGACATGGATGTTGTGTCTTGCAGCGCTGCATCGACCACGCTTCTGGAGACCAGAAAATCTGGCTCATCGCGAAGATTACCGAGCACGCTGTCACCCTTGTCCAAGACCCTTTTGGCAACTACGTCGTTCAATACATCATTGATCTCAACGAGTCAAGCTTCACTGAACCTGTTGTTCACATGTTCCAGGGCCGCATAGGCCAGCTCTCGCGCCACAAGTTCAGCTCCAACGTCATTGAGAAATGCCTTCGTTGCGCTCAAGATCCGTCCAAGGACATGATTGTGGAGGAGCTCTTGGCTCCTGGCGAGATGGATCGTCTCCTTAGAGACTCGTTCGCCAATTACGTCATCCAGACTGCTTTGGACTATGCTACCCATTACCAGAAGACTCGCCTTGTTGAGACCATTCGCCCGATTCTTCCGAACATTCGATCAACTCCTTATGGTCGTCGCATCCAGGCAAAGATCCAGACTTATGATTCCAATAGTGGAAGAAGCAGCGGTCAGGTTACTCCCTCGGATACCACTCAGGGTCAGATTCCTCTACGACCAAATCACAACCGTGCCATGTCCAACACGTCCATCCTGCCTACTGGCGGCTTTACCAACGGAATGAATGGTGGCATGGCCAACCGCGCTTCACAGTCAAACTATCCCGCCAGTGCTGTGTTGACTGTCCCCCCGCCGCAAACTCCACGTGGCCCTCAGTATGCACCTCCTCAGTTCCCTCGCGCTGCTCCTGGTCTCCCTGCCACAGACGGAGAGGCTCCGCCGCAATGGGTCTGAGGCCCTTTGCCCTGCAGGACCTTGGTACGATAGTGAACGCGCTTTCTTATTCAATTTCCTCACGTCTTGTCTTCGATTGGACACATGCTCATCAAGGAACGTAACGTCATGCAACCCAGTCACGGCTTTTCCTTTCTTGTAGTTCTCAACATCAGCATGATCTCGTCAGGACGACTCACATACAACCTATCATACCACGACAACCTCATCATCGATCGAGCTTAAGCATCTGGGACCTCCTAGATTGCTTTGTTGTACACTATGCGCTCGACGATGCTGGCGAGGACTCTTTCCATGAGAATGCTTTGTTTCTGGCTGCCGTTTTGGGAGGAATGGCAGCCATTTGCAGAGAATTCTCATTTGTAACGTGTATTCGGTTCACACGGACAAGGCATAGACGACTCAAAAATTCCACTTTCTCCTTTGTCTTTTTTGGTATCTAAGGAACGGGCTCTACTTTAGAGCAGCTGAATTTCACGACATGATCTTGACATCCTTGCAGCGGTCGCAGCATGCATCATAATGATCACCACGAACCTCAACGATTAGCAACGTTTTCGGGTGTTACGCAACGTTGGTTGATCGGCGGAGCGGCCTTGGGCTAGCTGAGAGTTATTTCACTTGCCCATTCTCAACTGCCAGAGCTTTTGCCACACCTTGGAGTATTCACTAGGATAGCATCCATCGTGTTGATTCTCAACCATTTGGAAACGCCTGGGCTCTGCTGAACAAGGAAACGGGGCACGACTTTTTTTTCCTTTCGCTTTTCTTCTTCTCGGATTGGCATTTCATTTCTTGCGATTGGCATTCTACATCCGCATGGCCTTGGCGCCCGTTCACCAAAAACAAACAAGCTTAGCATTTGCAAGGCTTTGGAGGACTAGGTGCAAAGCTGAAGACGTTGGGTCTGGGGTTTTTGGCTGCGGGAGGATGTGGCTGAAGTGAGCATGGAAATCTGGGACCCACCCCCTTTTCACCTTCGCACATAGACGCCATAATATCTTCCTGTACATTTGCGGTTTTCACTTCGCAACACCCTCACACTGCACCATCTTACACTTTATGGCACTTGCGGTTTTCGAGCTCATCGGGGGGTTTTAGAGGGCTTTGGGCATTTCAGTCCATCTTCGAGTCATAGATCGACAATATCTTCTGTTGGTCTTTTGATCTAGATGGCTGGATTTGCTATTCATAGAGTTGCTCTCGCCGTGTATTCAGACAGAACAAAAAAAGATAGTCAATCCGCAATGGAACGATTAAAAGTAAACTCATGGCCCCTTTGCTTCGCAAGTGACAGTGATTTGTAGCATGCATGCTCGTTACTTTTTTTTCCGTCAAGTATGGGAGACCTGCTGTTTGCGTCTCGTATTGTTTTTGAAACAGTGCATAGCCCTAACTCAATCACAAGTCGTGTTTGCGGGCAGATTTGGAGACTTCGTATACTACAGGGTGAAGTAGGCGTGAAGATTGGCGGTGAGGCTCAGGGAGACTAAAAGGGGCTAGAGACTGGTGGACGGACCGGCGCGTCAGATGTGGCCCCTTCTCATTATGGAGTCCATACCTCTGAGTCTAAGTTTGTCTGGATGTTCTCATGTCCCACGATTATAAATTTTTCAAGTACAACTCAGCGAGCTTGGTCCTGGAGGGAAAGCAGCTTCCGGTATGATGGGGCAAGGGGGGTTTTCACGCCAGTTAAAATCTTTCAACATGGCGAAACACTCAAGAGGCAGAATTGGTCAGGCAGCGTTTTTATGATATGGGCATTTCTTTTCATGCCATCATTCGTCAATTTTGATTTTTGTACTATCAACGCCCAAGGCCAGCCGTTGTCGCCAGCAGCCGCAATACCCATGCTATACTCGAAGAACCAGGTTTCAGATCCCTTTCCGTCATGACGTGCCTCGAAAAGAACCTCCAGAGCCTCGCGATGAAGCGCCACGGGCGCCCACCGTTTACCGGTATCTCCAGAGAGACAGGGTGTTGTGCTTCTTCCAGGTCTTTCTGCGGCCGGCCTGGGTCTTGGAGTAGCGGTGGCCCTTGTTGAGACCACGGGATCGCTTGCCAGTAGCAGTGAGACCACGGGCCTCGCGGTGCTTGTGGACGGGGTTGACGATCCAGTTGATGCGGGGATCGCGGCGGATGGCCTTGTGTTGGGGGTCGACGAGGATGACCTCGTAGTACTTGTAGGTCGAGTCCTGGTTGATCCAGTAGGAGTTCAGGACGCGCAGGTTAGCGCAGCGACGGCCAACACGCTCCTCGGCGGTGGCCTTGAGAGATCGCTGGTACTTGAGCTGGTTCACTCCCTGGTTGGTGGGCTTGCCTGTTCGAGAAAATAACGTTAGCTGCTATCCTTTCGTTTCGCTCCAGACCCGACCAGAACTGTCGAGGGCGAAAACGTACCATAGGTGGCACCCTTGGGAACGGGCTTCTTGCGGCCACCACGGCGGACGCGCACGCGGTAGATGACATAGCCCTGCTTGGCCTTGTATCCCAGGCGGCGGGCCTTGTCGGGGCGGGAGGGGCGAGATGCGCGGTGGATAACGTTCAATTGACGAAGCTATATTGATGCACTCTCAGCAAATGTTCAACGAGTGTATAGCAAGGACGAGGTTAAAATCTTTCGCCATTGCGACACAGAGGTCTGCATGCAAGCGAGAAGAATAACGCTCGTCCACAGAAAAGCCAATTGCAATTGTGATCGGTGTTCAACATACTTCCCAGCAGCGGACTCGAAGAAGGAATCGCAGTACATCGGACTGCTTTCGCTTCTGAAGCTCCTCGACGTACTTGAGGGCACCCATTTTGACTGTAGTAGAGAATGTATATGTTAGCTGGATATCTCCTCGAGATCGTGGACGGAGAGAGGGAGCATCAGTATACGCACCAGTTTGGCGATGGGTTTGTCGGTTGGTGTTGCGAAATGTTCGGTCGAAGGAGAATGAGAATTTTCTGGGAAATTTCAGTGGCCCGCTGGTTGGAGGTGGCTAGCGACTTCAACCCTAAGACGGGGACTTGCGCTAGATGTTTCAGTGGGTCTACAAAGGATGATCCCTCGTGACATATCACATGACTCAGTCTGTCTCTTTAGTTGGGCCGCTTCTCCATCGAGAATCACTCAGACGCGACGCCGCTTAGATATGGTCCGTGCTCCTCTGCTCCACGAGCACAGCGGCATGATGGGAGCTGGGACAGGGGTTCAACCAACGACATCCCACTCTGATATCGAAGCCCCGTCAAGACATCGACCCTACGAATCGGCTTGCAGACACATTTCAAGCAAGAGATGGTATGATTCTAGCTCCTTCACTTGCCGAAACGGCGTGAGAGTCGAGCACCGCCATGGACACACCGCAAGTGAAGCTCTCGGAGCTCCTCCGCATTCCAGATGACCTCGACAAGATCACCGCGCTGAAGCAGGAATTCACGCGCAAGAAGGAGAATGTCGACGCTCAGTTACGAGGCGGTCTTCGCGATCAATTGGAGACGTCACAGTCTGGCATGAATGGCTTGACTGAGGGGCAGAAATCGGTTCAGCAGATCAAGGACGAGATGATCAAGATCGACAAGCTATGTTCCGAGTCGCAGAACATGATCAAGGACTTTGCAACAATCAACCTCGTCTCGCAAGCACATCGAAACTTTGGCGCTGTTGAGACGATGCGCAAGAACCTTGAGACCTTCAACTCGCGTCTGGATATGGTCGAGAACATGCTGCGGGAAGACGAGGCGGACCAGGAGAATATGCCGAATTTGTTGCCCATTCATTACGAACTCACGCAATTACGGAACATTCGTGACGATGCCATGGAACAAATACAAAGAGCGGAGGATCCCAGTTTACAATCCACCCTAGAGGACTATTTCGAAAGGCTGGACGGAGCAATAGACTGGTTTGATGAGCACGTCGGCTTGATCGCTACCAGTCTCATCACGCTCGTTACCTCCGAGAACAATGGACTAATAGTGCGTTTCGCCTTGATCATTGAAGCAGAGGAGAAGAGCGACCAGAGAGTGCTTGCTCTGCAAGAGGCGCTCAAGGATCATAAGGAAATCGCTACTCGATTTCAGAGCATCACAGATGGTGCCAAGACAGTCAGAGGCTACAAAGACAAATTCATACAAGCGATCAAGGCTTATGCCGAGGCCCAGTTTACAGCAACAAGAGAAGAGTTCCTCGAGGATCCTTCGAAGTTAGAAAAGATTTTGAAGTGGTACTTCAATGATCTCAACGCTGTACGGATAGGAATGGTGCCATTGATGCCCAAGAAGTGGAAAATCTTCAAAACCTATACCAATATTTACCATGGACTTATGCATGATTTCTTGACGGCGATGATTGACGATCCGGAGAGCAGTTCTGCCAACACCCTCGAGATCATTAATTGGCCGGACAAGTACTACAAAAAGATGAAGAAGCTCGGATCGACACAGGATGAGCTCACGCCACATGTTATCGACAATCGTGAGACTGAGCTCGTGCGGGACTTCAGGCAACTCATTATCAAGTTTTTGGATGAGTGGATTGATCGCATTTTCAAGCAGGAGAAGAAGGATTTCGCCGAACGCAACGTGGAAGGTTCTAACCTCGACAATGATGAATACGGCTACTTCAGGACCAAGAATCTGGTGGACATGTGGAGGATGTTACGAGAACAAATTGACGTTGCTGCAAACTCACAACGAACGGACGTCATTGAAGGTGTCATCGATGCTATGTTTATACGGCTCAGGGGTCGGCAACAATCCTGGCAGAAGATGCTCCAAGAGGAAGCGTCAAGATATGAGAGCGGGAGAGAACCCGAACTGGACGGCTTTCAGTCTCTACAGGATTGGCTCGTTGCTACGGCTAACGATCAAATTGCCTGTATTGATGACAACGAGGAAGAAAGTAGGTTCGCCTACCTGTCAAGTTTTCGACAGAAATTTGAGCCAATTGTCACGCCGCAATATATGGAGCGAGCAGATACTGAAGTCAGCGCATTGCGGGACGGCTATGTTGACTTCAGCACTTGGTGCATCACGAAGTTTGCGCAGCTAATCTTCGCGGTGGACTTCAAAACCGTCATGCCAGATTTCTTTACGCCAAAATGGTACACTAGCACTGCAATGAGACAAATGATAGTAACATTCGAGGAGTACGTCGGCGACTATCGACAAGTTTTACACCACTCTCTCGTGGATATCTTCATCGAGATTTTCGCAGACGAGCTGCTCGTACGGTATTTGTCCTCTGTTAGGAACAAGGGCGCCAAGTTCCGAAGAACAGATCAGTTCAGTGAGAAAATTTTTGACGATTTATCTACGGCCTTCGAGTTTTTCAGTAACCTACCGAATCCGGACGTCGGAAACTCGATCAAACAAACCTGGAGAGTTACAGAGCTGTTTGAGCAATTACTTACGGCACCGAAAGATAGTGTACCCGACACGTTCGAAAGATTCAAAACTACGTACTGGGATTTGCAGATCAGCTGGGTTGAGGCAGTGCTAAGATCTCGAGATGACTTTGAAAGGAGCATGCTAAACGCTGTCAAAGCCCGAGCGGCACAGATGTATGTTGATAGAGGTCCAGAGACCATTATGAGCAAGGTCAAATAATGAAATGATTGTTGAGATGACGGGACCCTCCTCGTACCTGAGCTGTGGCATTCCTTAGCCGCCAATTTGGCAGTTTGAGTCGTATAGTAATAGATCCCTCGTTTAGGAAGTCATGGACGTCAAGATCGGGCCCCAGTAGGCTGTTCCCTCGAAACGTACCTACCAATGGTCTTCATCCAATCGGTCCATCTAAACCAATAGCGGAACTTGGATAAGGCCAGTCAGTCTCTGCCAAGATGCCCACTGTGGGAATCTCTCTTACATGCAAGCCGAGGGTCCGCAACCTATGTGTCTGGCCAGAACACAGTCGAAGGAAGATCAACGATATCTGTATTCGCCTACATCGTGTAGGCTTTGATATTGGCGGCAATGATGTGTCTCAGACCAGTCTCCTGGAGCTTTGCGCTTGGAAGCATATAAGCTTGGGCACAATAATGTGATCCTCATTACAAAGAGGGCATGCTTGTCATGTAATTAGATGTGACCGATGTGACTGACTGCCAAGCTAGAGTTCATCACGACTCGTCTGCTGGCTAAGAACTCATAGGCCTCCCTCATATTTCAGCGTCTTCTTTGCACAAGCCGTCTACAGTCGTTCATGTCACAAATGCATGATTCATTCCTTTTCCACTTTCTAAGACATAACCTCTGACAGGAATAACTCTTTGTGTCAGAAAGACACAGTCGTCATCTGCCTATATATTGGGTTTAGAGCTCTCTCTTTGAAACCCTCGGAAGGAGCCATCGTTGAGCTCCTTCCTAGACAATCTCCAGAATTCCACCTATCCATCTCCTTCCCATCGTCCCCTTGGCCACAATTTCCTTACCCCCGCATTTTCATAACCACCGCCAGCGCACCGTTGAGGCATCCATAATAGGGTCTACCATCAACCGAGGTATCTAGGTAGGTTTCAGCTGGTGTGTTGTTCTTCTGATGTCCCTAACATCTTTAGTCGCCTCTTACCTCCTTCTTCTCTGCAACAAGCAGCCTACCCAGCTTCCTGGCGTGGTCCATATTAACCATCAGTAAGCTGCCTCATGCCTTCACCCAGACCATATCTCCGGATCCGTTCTCGAAAGGCAGCTTTCTTCCTGACTCTACTACCAGGCGCATCCGAGACTACACAGGTTGTTCCCTTTCCCGCTCTCCGATATCTGGACCTTCTTAGATATCTCATTAAAGCGTTTTCATTGTCGCTAATTGCTGATCGCAAGGTCCTCTAAGCCCCACCCGGGTTGAATAAAAAGCACCTCACGATTCTCATCTGTCATATCGGCACGATGTCTCTCAACTCTTACGGGTAAGCGTAAAATATTCCAGAACATGCTCATCATATCCATCTGCTGACAATCCGCAGCAAGCGCACCAACAACTGCCTGCCTGCCCAGTAAGTGGCTGTCTACTGCTCGACTTGATATCCGCGTAGATGACCTTACTCACAAACAGTAGAATCCGCTGCAGGGTCGGCAATGAGATGAAGTCCAAAGATGAATTCTCACAAAGCCAGCTGAAACGATTGGCGGACCTGGTTGCCAGGGGCCAGCGGATTCAACCCGATAAAGGCATCATTGCCTGCATGGCTCACTCCGGCGCGCCCCGGGATGAACTCAAATGCCGGGGTCCTTGTGGCAAATACAAGCACATCAGTGAGTTCAGCAAGAATCAGCGAAAGACTGGTGATCGACGTGTAAGACACCTTGCACTTTCCCTACCTATTTTGGAGCAGCAGGTTTATGACTGATCGTGGTATAGTGGTGCATCAAGTGCACGGAGTGGTCGGAGTCGACCGGACACGTATATATTCCTCTTCCAGCTTCGAACAACCTCCGAAGCCTGGAGGAGCGTGATCTGGCACGAGAGAACGGCAGGTACCTTGAGCATGCAGAGGGCGAGGCAAGAGCCGCCATAGATGCGCATTCGCGTAACACAAGCTCGTTCGTGAGCGGCAACAAGTTCAAGGTAAGCAAAATTGTAACTCTTTTCGCGATAGAAGAAATACTGAATCTCCATAGACCGGTGACCCCGAGGCATTGACGCTCTTGGAGTCCTTGACTCTCTCTGAACGTGATGCTTCAATTGACCAGCGTGACACCTCTTCTATTGCTAGCTCTCGAGACTCGTCTCCTCCGCCAGCTCGCGCGCCTCATCATCTCATGCCCTACATGCCTTTCAGGCGCTCCGAGGCGGAGCCGACCTACCAGACCGAATCAGCTCCATCACTTACATCTACGGCACCTCACAGTCTTACGGACGCAGCGCCAAGAGACACTGACAGAGCGCGACTTGAATATCGAGCATGGGGTCCCGATGGGAAGATGGTTACACGTTTCAAAGAGTCAACAGTGGCATCTGACACCGCCTCTACTGTGACAACCAGTGAGGTATCGGCCAAGAAAGGCAGATGGCAGAAAGTCGTGAGTATTACTGCATGGGTTTTGGCAGTTGAAGAATCTAATCTTTGAGCAGAAGACTCGCAAACAGCCTATTGAACCACCATCTTATCTCGCATATGAGGATCCTGATGTCGACGTTGACTACAGTGACGGAAGCGATGATACCATGTAGATCATCGCATACCTGGAAGATGGACACAGCTGCGATTCGAGACGACTAGCACAGGAGCCAATATTTTTTACCTTCCCTTTGTTTTATCTGCCACTGCCCCTTCAGAGCCCCCATGCAGTCACTACACAATATCCTGAGAAGTTTTCAAGAACCACAACAGTCCCCCGCTCTTCAAGAGTTGGGAAGACTTAACACAGCAGCATAAAAGTCTGAGCTATCTTCGAGCTTTGCGATTCACCGGCCGTTCCTTGTTGAGGTCGCGCTTCTTGAAGCTATCTATGGAACATGCCCAAGTCACTCCGAGACGATATTAGATTACGTCGCCTGATTTCTCATTTCTTCGCTTTAGATTGGTACCCGGCGACTATCTCGGAGCATTGCTATGCAATATTGCCCTCTTAGACATAACAAGTAGATTCAGGCAGATAGGGGTTAGCACACTTATCAGCCAGGTTTATCACTGATACACTAAATTGCGGTTCCTCTCGATTAGAATGCATTTGCTCAATTGGGCACTCGAGATTTACCTTGAGTCTTTAGATCGTTACTGGGCAGGTGAATCAAGAAATGTGCCGAGATTCTCGACTGTATAACGCACTGCTAGCCTGCTTTGATGTGATTCATGTGATTCTAACTTTCGTTACTTCCCACAATTATGGTACCTATTGGAATACACCCATTGTCTTGGATCCTGTTTCAGCCTGAACAACTGGTCTGGCGGCATCAGGCGCATCCTGTTAACCATTGTTCCCTAGGTGCAATCGTGGGATGAACACCCTGATTAATAGGCACTATCAGACGAAGTGGAGAGTGGTCGACATCAGAGGAAGAGATAGAACATTTTAGAAAATTTTAGAACATTCTTTTCTTTGTAAGAATGGGGAGCATGTGCTATTTCCTTGTGGTAAATGGTTATGTAGTGCTTGGCTCTTGGGTTGGCCTTTGCAGGATACCTAGGTATATTCTCCCATCTCAGAAGGAAGCTCCTGTGATGTAGGCTATAGAAGACGTTCATTATGAACACAAGGAAGAGAGATTTCTTATGAGAAATGAGATTGAATGAAGACGATATATGAATGAGCAAATTCCATATAAACTGAATACTTTGTCTACATGTTTTCATTTCACACCAAAGCTGAGCATCTGCGAAGAGGCTGTCAGGAGCTGTCCCCGAAAGTATCAGGGGGCCAAACCTTGGGACCCACTAGTGTGCATTATCAGAGCTCCACTCAGGTTATCGGACGCGGCAACCCATTGAATGCCACTACAATAGGACCTCGGTTGAATGGCGACAGCTTAACAGTAACACACAATACCGTTTCCATGCCACAATACCAGAGACAATGAGACGCACTGCGACGAGCTGAAACCTGCTGGATTGTATTAGCTATTGTTTGAGCAGTAGCAAACGAGCTTTATCATCCCCTGATCGAGAGATGTCCGGGCTCACGACTATTTAATCCCCGGCATGCTTTCTCCCTCTATCTCAAACTCCGACACCACCATCACGACACCTATCACCCCGGCATCGGCCCACAATGCCTCCCCCCAATACTCCAGAGGAGGGCGATGGGCCGCAGTTCTACGGCCCGCGAAGAACCCGTAGAGCCGAACGTCAAGCACGCTCGAGCTTTTGGACTCGACGCCGCATTGGCGATGGCGACGAATGGACAAGCGATCCGCCCTCCCGAAGCCCTACACCACCGCCCTTCGGCCGCATAGCCCGTACATCTGTCTCTCCTGCCGGATCAGATATCACAACTGTATCAATCCCCGAAGCCCGGCAGCCGGCCGTGGCCGAGGTTGTTCAGGTTGATTGGCAAGCTTTGGAGTACGTTGGCACCGTTGACGAGAACCTTCTCTGCCCCATCTGCAAGACCCCCTTCCTCAATCCTCACACTACCAAAGCGTGCGGTCACACTTTCTGTAAAGACTGTCTTGGGCATGCTCTCGAGCTACGCTCTGCATGCCCGATCTGCCGCACAAACTTCTCACAACGACACACCGTTGAGGTCCCCTGCCCCCGAATCGTTCACGCTCAACTCGATAAGCTCGAAGTCAAATGCCCGAATCGACTTTGCAAGTGGAAGGGAATCCGATCATTGGTGGAGCATCATATTCGCCAGCAATGCGAGTATACACTTGTGGCTTGTCCCGATAGAGAGTGTTCCAAGAAGATTATTCGACTGGACGCCGACAAGGACTGCATGCACTACACTGGACCGTGCATCTACTGCAAGGACATCATCGAAATGGCACAGCTGGAACTGCATTATGAGACAGTCTGCCGTGGCCACACCGGCAAGTGTGAGTTCTGTGGCAACAATGTGGTTCGCCATAAGAAGGAGGCCCACGAGCAAGACTGCCAGAATCGGGAGGCTGCCTGTGCATTTGCTCCTGCGGGTTGCACATTCAAGGGCAAAGGCATCGAGCTTCCTGCGCATGAGGCAAATTGCGGGTTTGGCGTGTTTATGCGCCTAGAGCAACGTCATAAGGATGAGATGGACAAGGCGAAAGACCGTATGGAGCAGCAGATGGAGCAGGTATTGCAGCGCAAGGAGCAGCAGATCAAGGCACAACTCGATCACAATATAACGAATATGCTACGAGCTGTCGAGGACTCAGTTGTTCAGCACATTACCGAGCGCATCGAACAGCGCTTTCCGCATCTCAATCTTGCCGCCCCGGTTGGCGCTGGTCGATCTACCTTGCCTTCCGGTCTAGACGGCCCCAAGGATGCCTCTTCATCCCAATCGGCTGCAGAAGGTCATTGCCAGCGCTGCGATGCTAGGGACGAGTACATGTTCTCTATGTTCGCAGATGTAGAGTCTCGCATCAACAATCTTGCGAAGGCTATGCAGGACCAGGATGCGCGTCACAGCGTCATGCTTTTCAATGAGGTCCTTCCCCTCAAAGAGTCACTCACAGAGGCTAGAAGCCAGCATGGAGTTGTAAGCATGCATGTTCGCTGGCTCATGGACATCCAGCGCCAGAAACGTGCCCTTGATCGACAGACTCTCAACGGCGTCGCTGCAGCTGCGGCCGCCGTGGCAAGCACTCTCCCAAGTGGCAGCAATAACCGCCCTAGTGATGGGATGACTGGACAGGCCAGCGCTGAAGCCCCACAGCCACAGCGACGCATGAGCGATCGCACCAATCCACCACGTCTCTAAGTGCATCCGCACAAGCATCTGCATCTGCATCGGCCGGCGATTTCTTGTTCCGCTTCTGGGTGGCCATCTTCTTCGGAGGGTCTCGACACTCTATCGTCTGGAAAGGAGGAATTTGCGGCATTGGGTCGCATTTGCATCTGGGAGGCATCAAAGGAGGGGATACGGCCCCGGGCATAGCATCAAGGGGTTCTGATTTTTATTTGATTTTTTATTTGATTTTCAGGGATTGGTCTGGTGGCGGTTTTTATCATGATACCTTGACGACACTTGTCAAATGACACTCCGGCGTTGAGTGCGGTATTTCTGGCTTACAGCGATAAGGGATTATCAGGAACATTCAGGGGATCAAACATCAGGGGGTTGGTTCCAGGGGCACTCATATACGTGCAGATGATGTTGAATAGCTACTATGATAGGAGGCTAAAATTTGAGCATCTCGGTCCGATACTCTATTATTTACATCGATTCTATTGCATACACTGCTTTCTCCATGTTGACTACCCTGTTGACTACCCATCCGCACCACAATCGCTGGCCTACGAGTCCAGAGGACAACAACAACCATATGAGCAAAAAAGTAACAGACTCAACAGGTCAAGGAGTAGTTTCTTCGACAAAGTGCATCGTGACGGCTTATGTCGCCCTCTACCCAACATCAGTGAGCAAATCGGAAGTCAAGACGCTTGTTCCCCTTGTCATTGGTGGTAGCCAAATACTGATCTCTTTCAGCCGTACTCATCGCCTCCCAAGTCTTAGTCCGAGAATCATTACGCCACTTATAATACCATTTGATGGCGACAATCAGAACTATATTCCACGCGATGAGGCCAAGAATGACCTTGTTGCCCTTTCGATATAGGGGGGAGTCCTCAGTACGGTATATCTGTTCGCCCACGAGTTAGTTGTACGTCTCGATTTATATGACTATAATAGTGGAGAGAACTGACGTTTGATGAGATAATATTGCTTGCTTGTACACACATGTTGTACAGGGCACTGCCAACTGTCCTAGTGCGGACAGAGCCTGCATTCCTCGAAGTTATCGCCACTTTGGAATTGTACACATCAGTAAATAACTCCTCCTAATCACAAAGAAAGCTTTACTCACCTAGGATGGCATGAATATAGGGGTATCCAACCAACTGGTTCATCGAATAATATCAGTATTTATATTTTTTAACGTAGGGTTGCGCTGTATCTTCTTACCAAAGCACTGAGGGCGTACCACGCCCAGGGGCTAGCACTCGCCGGTAGGACCTCCAGAGCTATAACCAATGGCAGCATATAGAACTGGCACATGAGAACAATCAGGAATCGGTTGTTGATCTTCTCCGATACCCAAGTCCAGAATATCAGTTGCAAAAGGAAGAGGACCCAGGCCGGTACAGTAAGCAAATTCGTTTCGAAAGTATCGAAGCCAAGAGCCTTCAGATTCAATGTTAGATATGCCGTGATAGGCTGCGCCGGAATAGACCACGTCAACCCCAGGAGATAAACAGGCCATAGATCGTAATCGGAGACGGCTTCCCATAGGAGCTTCAGGGTGAGACCTTGACGGTTGTGCATTCCTCCCTTTTTAGGCATTAGTTATAGGGCTCACAGCATGGAAAGCAGCTCAACGTACCTTGCCAGGGTCATCTCTCAAAATTCTATTGACCATAATCTTCTCTTCCCGCTCGGAGAACCACCCATCTTTCCCGCGGAACCAGCTTGCGGTCTGGGTTGGGGATGGTGGAAGATAGAACCACGATAAAATTCCGATGATGGCTGTAAGGCCACCTTCAAGAGCAAAGAGCCACCGCCAGCCAGCCCATCCTGTAGCTTTTCTGAGATGCAGGATTCCGAAAGCGAGGAACGCGGAGACGATGTTGGTGGAGATGTATGCTCCCCAGAAGAAGCTGAGACGGATTGGCAACTCCTTGCTTTTGTAGAAATAGCTGAGATATAGGATGACATCTGGGATGAAGCCACCTTCAATCAATCCGAGTAGAGAACGTGTCAGATAGAATGTAGACTTTCCAGTCAGGCGAGATTGGCAGCAGGCCACGATGCTCCAAGACACCATTTGGATCGGAATCCAAACATCCGGGCCGAGTTTCTTGGAAATCATCTGCGATGGTAGCTCGGCACAAAGGAAGGAGATGTAAAAGATCGTCTGTCCGTAATTGTAATTGTTGGTTGTCATTCCAAGATCCTTCAGCATGTTGTCTGACAAGGCCTGCGAAATATTGCCTCGATCGAGCTGAAGGGCGAAGAACATGAGACAAACCCATGCACAGATCTTGTAGTCCAGCTGTTTGAGAGTTAGCCATGTCTCCATATTCATTCATGATCAAACAAGATTAAATTCTGGTTTTCGGGTGAAGGAGGCAGATTGTGCATATTGGAGGATCGTTTATTACCACAGCACACGTTTGTACATGGTAGTAGAGGTAATAAACACCATTAGAATACGTATTCAACGGAATCCAAAAAGTCTTGAGTGCCATGGCAATTGAAATATGCTCATTCTCGGCATCCGAGACAACCATGCATTGAATTGAACATACCCGTCGTATCAGCCTTTTCTCTTCGGCCGCTGTCCACTCAATCTTTGGATCGTAACGGTGCTTGCCCTCATATTTCGCAATAGGTTCATATGATGCCAACGATCCGCCGACTGCATATACGCCGCCATCACTTTTGCCAAGGCGGAGGTCGACCTCGTCCGTCGAGCCGGCCCCGGTCTTGGAAGCAGGGGTTTCCGTTCCGGTCTTGGCCTCAGTGTCAACCTCCTTGGTCCCGGGAACGGGCTCAGATACGCTCGATGCCGCAGACATGTCGGGCGCAGCGTGCAATGAGGGCTGCTAATGTCGCAATGGGAGACTAACGGTATCGGACTACAGCCAAGAGGATTGGGAAGGCTGCCGAGACTCTGGGCATTCCGTCACCCCGGGTATTTATGGCGACTGACGAGCATGTTCAGGAGGGCTGTACTTGCGTACCTCCCCCACGAGTGACGCAGGTCACTGGATGGTGTCATTTGGGCTTGCGATTGTCATATCGCTTTTGCGACTGGCCCTGAACGGCTGGCTGGGATACTACTCAACGGGAGTCGTTCGGTAATCGGCAATCTTTCCATGCTGGGTAGGCCCAGCCAGGATTCTGCTTCTAGAAAAGGCGTTCTCCGCGAACAAATTTTCTACTATGGGCCATAGACCATCTACTTTTCGTTTGTTATCTAACCTAATACATGTTGCTTACCGGTTATAGCATGTTGTTTCTACTACAAATAGTACCTTGCAAATAGAGGAGACTGAAGTCGTGATAGCCATCGTTTTCAATATCAGATGTTGCTGCACCCATTGCTTTTATTCTGATCGATCGATCGGGCCCTGCTTCAGTATGCCATTCCACATAGCCTGCCTGTGCAATCCCCCTTCAATCATTTCACTGCAGACACCACGAATTCTACTCAATATTGTTGTCGCGGGGTAATGGTTTGACCTAGTTGATACGAGTTGTAGAGTGGTTATCTGCAATAACGGACAAGGAGGTTATGTCGCAATATCACGTCAATAGAACTGGCCAATGAGGTGTTAGAGATACGCAAGCTGAAGTCCCGGCCCCAGACTCTGCAAAGAACCCGACACCAGAAGCCCCAAAACCAGTGCGGTAATTGAAGTAGTAGTTTCGGTAGATAACGTTTTTCTCGGCCCGTTTGAGATCCACGTTTCGCATCACGTCAGCATGCTAATTGACTGGGTAAGTGGCTGATGTTTGGTGACGATTCAAGGCCCAGATCCATAGATTCGAGACTAGCCTACAAGCAGAATTTCAATCAAGCATCATCAACTGCGCAATACGTAAACCATGATCTAAGATTGTTTCAAAGCACGAGGCTCAATGATACGATCAAATCACAAAATGCGCTACGGAGCTTCTGGAAAAAGAAAATGCTTGATTGTGACTATGATATTCTAGTCTTGACGACTCCGAAACGGGGGGTATCTTTAGACTTCCCATCTAAATCCAGTTTGTAATGCCAATGAAAGAAGCGCTGATGTGCCAAACAACCAATTCTCCAAATGATTTTGCGCTTAAGGGGTAATTCAACCTCGGGTATGTATGCTTACAGAAAAAGAAATCCGTCTTTGAGACGCTGTCAGCCAGGTCGATATGGACATCCATGCTGCATCGGTTCTATGTCGACTCTTCCTCTATCGGCATTGGATCTCTAACCGTCAATGCGTCGGTTTTGGGGGGCTCTCCCACATTTTCACTACTAGCAGCTGCCAGACCTTGGACGATGGATGGAGCGCTGGCCGCCTTCTTATTCCTCTGGAAAGTTGCAAGGCGTTCTTCTCGTTGACGCACTAGTTCTTTCTCGGCCTCGATTGCCTTGTCACGACGGGCTTCAACGTCCTCTCTTCTGACCACTCTCCTAAGGCCCTCACTGGCTTGTATCAAACCATCAATACTGATAGCATGATTCGTCATCTGATGGTTGATATACGTGTATACGGCTGCTGGCGTTGTGCAATTCAAGAGTTGCTGCTCATTGAGTTTGAGCAAGGCAAGGGCTACTTGGAAAAGGAACGTGCTACCGTCGCCAAAGCACAGTACTACATCCCAGACGCGGAACAATGCTTCAGCTGAGAGGCAGTCTGTGAATACAGACAGAAACCACTGAAATGTCATTGTCTCCAGAGCTATGCCTAGCTCGTCGAAGTGCTCTGAAAGCTTAGGCAAAACTTCGGCAACATACTGGCGGAGAACTTGCTGGTCTGCCCGGGAAGCTAGAAGGCTTTGATCGTAGTACCCGGTTGGTAAGATTCGTTCGATGATGGACGCAAGAATCCAGAATGCGTCCTCAGCGGTTGGCGTGACGAGAAGAAGATTCGCGGTGATAAGATTCATACCTTGGCAGTATCCCACCTCCGGATTTCTTCGTGAGTATGCCAATAGGACCTCATTCAGCTTCTGGACGCCAGGGCCTTTTCGAAAGAATATGTTGTCGGTTAAGGTACGATTGATATCTGCACGGATCTGTTGGACGACTTCCGGATTATCCTCCTCCTCTGGCTGAGATACGATATCATCGTAGTAGCCGGGAACACGTAGGTTGACTGCATCTGAGCATTCTGACCATACCTTGGCCCTATATTTCACAGGGATGCCTTGAAGCACGAGATTTCGAAACTCGGTCCACTTCGCTCGACCAACTTTGCCCTTGTTGGCCCAGTTGGCGATGCCGATGAACTCACCATCCCCCAGCCTTGCTTCTGGCATGACGGCGGTGGCTCTCTGGAACCTCGCTTCGGCAGCCGCCGCCGCAGTGGCGTTGGCAACCTCACCTTCGCGCCTCCTTTCAGCTCGAACTTTGCGAAGGAAGTCATTCCACCGAACAGTCTTGTCTCGTTGGAAGCTGTCATGAAGCTCAGACATCTGCTGTAGCAAAAGTTTGACAGGTTCGTTGTCTTCTTTGACGAGAGTTCCAGCAGCCTGTTCGGCCTCAGATCCAACAGAAGCTTCGCTATCCACCACAGCTGAGGTAGTGCTAGCAGATGGAATAAATCCACGATCTTCGGATATGATCAATCCTGGCGATTTCGGGATTTCGCCGCCTTCCATCACCTCTATGGCGTTAGCGCTGATTGCAGGGGTATGCGACAAGAGCTCTGTAGCAGATGTCGCAATCTTCAAATAGTCCTGCCACCTCTTTGGCTTGGCCTCATCCCGGAACTCTTCTGTCGAGGATGGAGTGTCTGGTCGCTCATCACTGCCGGCATCCCACTTCGCGCTTGAAGTTTCTTCAATCAAAACAGGAGACAGATTTGAGCGACCGTTTGTAAGCATCTCGGTGCGGCTGCCTCTTTTGAACTGCTTTGCTACTTGGGCAGCCTCTCGTTGTCTCTTTTTGCGGCGTTGGTCGTATATAAAACCAAAGCGGTCAGTGAGATATTCCGAGCCAATGTAATTGTTGTAAATATGTGTCAGCGTAGGGGGCTGCGTCTCGGGTGGTAGAATGCTGTCCATCTCAACAGGTCCATAACTCTCCTGGCGGGCAGCCATCTCCGTGACGGGACTAGAGCCCATCGTATCCCATCTATCCTGTGGCTGCGCTCGACTCGGTCCACTGACGGGGATATTCTGGGCACCCGTGGCACGTCTCATTGCCATGAGAGCCTTGGGTCCCCCTTGTGTCGAGACAGCTCTTGCGGAAGCGCTAGTGTTAGCGCTTGATGCCGAAGGAGTTCGCAACGAGCCGCCTGCCGCCGCGCTGTTGGCTCTCCCTCTAAGATCGCCTTCGCGCTGTGCCGGAGTGGCTCCACCAGCAACTAGCCTAAGCATGGTGCTTGCTAGCGATGGCTTTCTGCCAGTCTGTACTGAATGGATGCTGGAAGCTCGGCTGGAACTCCTGATAGACTCAACTTCCGGCGGTTTGAATAGATCTTCTTGTAGCGTTGGGCGACGGTCTCCAGGCGGTCCAGCTCTGATGACCGTCTGCTGGTCCTTGTTGGTATCGCCGTTGATACTACTCGCACGGCTGCTTTTCTTGCTCGTGCCACCTCCCCAGAGGTAATCCTTCCACCCTCTGGTAGTCCCTTTATTGTCCGCATCTGCTGCAGGTGAGGACGTCCTAGCCCGTATTGTCGCATCATTTACGTCGCTGTTTCCGTAGCCCTGCATAAAGCTGTCTGCCATGGCATCGTTGACCAGGTCTGACACCTGCCTATTGTGTCCGTTTGTCTTGGCCTCCTGCTCGATCGTCCGCAGCCTCGTCTCCAGGTCCAAGTTGGACAGCCCACACTCCAGAATGATCTTTCTCAGTGCTCGCTCCCTCTCGTCTGCCTTCCTGCGAATCGTGGCGATCTGTGCATCGCGATGCGCAAGGTCCTCTGCGATCTGGCGCACCAGACTCACCGCCCCCTGCCTTGCGATCAGGCGGCTGATGTGCTCATCATCCGCGTGATGCAGCGCACCAGGCACCTTGGTCGTGGCGATCGGTGTGTCCTCGAACAGCGCGCTGCGGGCCCGGACCGGGTGCGGGCTGGAGGTGGTCAGGCTGGCGACGATCGAGGTGACCGCGGGCTGCGGATCGGGCGACTTGCGCGAGGCGAGGGTGGCGCCGTCATAGGTGTCCGGCGTGAAGGGGCGCTCCTCCCGGGGCGAGTCCGGGGCGAAGGACGGGAACGAGGTCAGAGACTTGTCGGAGGCGGCGACGGACGAGGCCGAGCTGGAGGGCTGCGAGGTCAGTTTGCCTCGCTTGCGCACCGTCGCGGATCGATGGCTCCTCGCCGAGGCAGCAGACTGCTGCGAGACGGAGCGCTCAAGCGGGGCTGCAGACTCGACGTCCATGTCTGCTGCTGCTGATGCTTTTGATACCGCTGGCTGAGCAGCATCGTCTGGCGAAGATGTCGGAAAATGTGTGAGGTCAGAGTTCTTATGCAGGACAGGGCTAGTCTGGCATTGGAATGGGCAGGAGAAGACGGGAGATGGGCGTTGGTGGCATTAAATTAGGACAGGTGGTGGTGTGGGCTGGAAGCATTGATCTAGATCCAGGCGAATCATCAGTGACGATAGTGTTTTAATGCAGCGGGCCCAAGGTACCGTAGCTGCGCATACCTAGCACGCTTACTGTAGGTAGGTAGGCACTTGTTCCCAGCTGCCCTGGCTCACTGATTAGGTCGCCCTGGCATGGGTCATGAGGTAGGCCGCCACTCTATCTTGAAACCCATGCACTGATTGGGCACGCGAGCATCTTCCAAGCACCCCACAATCAGGTATCCATCCTGAAGCTGCCACCACCAAGCAAACATGCACATGACGCCGTGCGTATGCCGTGTCACAGCTGTTGTTTACTTGTCGCGCTGAAACGACAACAAAGATGCAGACCAGCCCGGATAGGATACAGTTTCATGTCGCTCTCCGTAGGATATGATATGTGAAATGTCTGAAGCTCGCCCTTCCTTCACTCAAATATTTTGGCTCCATTGGACATCCCTAGGTTCCAAGGGTTCATGTCTCGCTTGGCCCCAGACCGGAAAAGGTGAGACATTGGTTATTATTTCATACACTATGGTTTCTATCGAGCTACACAAGAATTGTCTCTAGCTAGGGGTAGCTCGCAGACGATCAATGCTAGCCGTGTGTAAATCATTGTATCTGCACAGGCCAAGATCAAAGATCAAAAATCCCCAACGCCATTGCGCACCGATGCAACCGTCCCTTGGGTTCCTTGACAATGGAAATGCATCTATTCTAGAATCATCACGTCTTCGACAAAAATAGGCCTTGTTCAGCCCTCAGTCGTATCCATCACATCAGCCATCGCCTTAGCTTTGGCGGCGGCAACACGTTCCGCTTTCCATGCCTCAATCTGCTCTCGCAGCTCTGTGGCGGGTTGCACGTCCTCAATGCTCATCTTGCTGCGAGTGAACGGGTCCGTCGGGTCGGAAAGAAGGTGCTGAATGATCGTGGAGCGGTCAACAATGTTATGCGAGGGAAGGATGACGGGATCCTTCATCAAGTCACCCATGATGGGGTCCTCATATTCGGAGGGGATCTCTCCGTAGTCCATTTCAGCCTGGTCAAGAACCTCCTTTGCTTTGGCAATGCGGGCTTTAAGATCGCTCCAGGCCTGAAGCTCATCCGGAGCTTTCAGGCCTCGCTTACCCATGATGTTCGATGCGCGATCAAACGTCTCGGGCTTGTAGGAACGACCGTCAGAGGCCACTGCCTCTACGAAGCTCTCGATACCACCGAGGTTTAGGTAAATGTCGACAATGTCAGGCAAAAGCGTCCTTGGGTTGAAGTGATACTTCTCGGGATTCTCAACCTTTAGGTTCTGGCTCTTGGGGCTGACTAGTGTATCAAGGTTGTAATCAAGCATACCAGCCAGTCGTGAAACAATCTCAGGCATTGTGAAAGGCCCGGATAACGCCTTAGTGAACAGCTTCATCATGGCGATCGTCTCATTCGCCAGCTGCATAAATGACTGTGCCGTTGACTCGATAGACTGAAGTTCTTCCTCTTTCTTCTGCCTGTCTTGTTGTGATAGGCTCTGGTTCTCACGTAATTCCTGTTGTAAGTCGTGAATTTTTGGGAACTTGCCCAGTGCCTCGTCCATCACGAAGGTTGCGTCGTTCAGCAGGAGATTGACGAACCGGACAAAGAATTGCCGATCAGTCCTATTCAAAGAGAAATTAACATCAAAAACATAGAACATAGCAAGATGATCCATACCTGCTCTGCTTTGCAAGCTGCTCCTTATAGAAATCATTCGACCAAACACACTTAATGATCTGGAAAATCTCATAGCGGATGTTGAACTTGTCATAGAATTGCGTATGCACTCCAGTGGATTCGGCCTCGATATAGAACTTCATAAGAGCATGCAAGAGGTAGTCGTTCGCGAATTTGGTACCTGTCAACGCATCGCCCAGCACTCCTTTACGGAGATGATATGCGGGCCATGTGCCTGAGAACAGGAGCGTGACCAAGGTAGACTTGAGGTAGGGGTTGCGGACATATTCAGAAGACTCGAGGAATGTCACACAGAGCGCAATCATCTCGTCCCCAACTGCCGATAAGATGATCTGCGGGACGAATCTGAAGACAAACTTGAAGTTGTCGACAACGTCCTGTAAGGCATACTCTGGAAGACAACTGAAAGCATCAGGTTGCTTAGCCGGCAACGGAAGACGAAGAGGCTTGTCCGGTTTATAATCCGACTGACTGGCCACTCGGAGCAACCATACAGCGACGTATCTCATGAACTGAAGAGACCGGCCCTGCATCTTCTCATCCAAGAGAACACCCTCGATAGCGAACTTGAGAGACATGGACTTTTCAAGAACATCTGTGTGTCGCTTGAGACTGACTTCGAATAGGGCCATCTGGGATGGGTTGCTCAAGAACTTGGAACGCTCAGCCTCCATCTGCCTGATATGTTTTTCGTAGAACTTGATATCTCTATCAAGATTCTTCAACTTGGAATTGGTAGCCTCGCTCCCATAGTGATGAGCAGCTAATGTCAGAAAGAACACTTCCGAGATGAAATTAGAACTCCCGTCAACGCTCTGGCTGTAGAAGGTATCAGAGTGAGACTGGTCAGCATTGAGCTTAGTCTCTTCCTTGATATCGACTCGAGGTTTGCGCTTGAAGTAGTCCACATCGATTCTGTCAACCTTGGAGAAGGTCGAGTCCATAAAAGGTTCGCATAGATGGTCCAAAATGACCGTCACGTTCATCATGAACCCATCTGAGGATACTTCCTTCGGGTCAACCTGAATGGCTCGTCGCTTATGATTGACGTTCATGATATATGCAAACCAGTCCAAGACCTTGTTTCGGGTGTCAATACTTGCGCGAATGAACGCATTGATGATCCCTCTAAGATCCATCTGGTGCGCAGTTATAGTGATCTGCAGTGCATTCTGAGCGTTCTTGACAGCAGTTTTCTCCATGACTCTTGGCCCAGTGAAGTAAGCCCTTGTGACTTCCGTTTGCAGGGGCGATATGCGGAAGAAGGGACCGAGAACAGTATGCTTCTCTATGCCAGGGGCTGACTGAGCCATGAGGAAACACGGATGTTGAGCTAAAGCATTCAGTAGCGCAGGGAATTTGGAGTAGAGGATTAGGGCCTACAGATTTAGTACACCTTGTATTGGTCTTGGTGGTTGGGGCAACATACATTGACATAAGGTTTGTAGTCATCGTTCATGGTCAGGGTTGACAGTTTGGCGCTGATATCTACCATTGCCTTGGTGAAGATACCCGGGATACTGTCATCGTCTTCAAAGCGTGCAACAGCGTCCGATATGAAGTCCAGACCAATCCCGCTTTCGTGTTCAAGGTCCTTGAGGAGGTATGGCACGATTGAATCACTCGATTCGCGACTGGCCAAGGGTCAGTTTCCAAGGTTCCCCATGCATACGACAAAAATACCTGAATAGATCGGGCATAGTGAGTGCAAAGATGCAGTACGCCATGCAAAGCCGTCGAGCCTCTGCCAAAACCTCATCCTTCTGTGGAGTCGAAACTCTCATGTTCTTCTTTGCCGCAACAACTCGCTTCCAGCAAGGAAGGAGGTAATCCATGATCGGCTTATCGTGAGGGATTGCGCTGCAGGCCTCGAGAATGGCCGAGTCGAGAACGTCGGCTGTGAGTCTCAGCGGGGCACCCTGGTCTTTCAGCTCCTCGCTGAGGTTGGGCAGCAAAGAGAGCTTATGACCATGGACGTCGACAAGCCGCTTCTCGTCGACGCTCACACGGAAGATGTGATTCAGAATCTTATCCATCCAGTCCTCGTGTGACTCGACGTGAGGGCGACGGGCGGGTGGAGGGGTTGCTGACGAGGAATTAACGACTATCGCGGATCTCTTCTTCGAGTTTATGGTGTCTCTACCTGCTGCTTGCTCGTTGTTTCCTGCAGACTTTGTCTCAATATTGGCTTGTAAGTTTGGTGTCGGCGTCGAAGTGGAAGCCGTCGCTGGAGTCGGGGTGGCGGTCGAAGACGGCGCGGGGCGGATATTGATCTTTGGCCGTTGCTCCTCGGATGGAGAGCTGGCGTTATCGGCCGTCTCTGGCTTTGGACTTGATGATGTGGCCGATCCAAGCTTTTCTAGACGTCTCCTCCGGATTGCCTCCATAGTCTCCTGGTCAGGCGCATCTGGGAGGGATGGCTGCGCCGGTGGTTGCTCATCTGAATTCATCTTGACGACAACAGCTCAAATGTTGAGCCCCACGTCGCCGTCAGGCTGCTGTCAATACCCAACCCTACAATATCGCAGCTTTTGCACGAATATTCTGGGCTGTCAGATCACTGTGTTTCACTGACAAGCTTGTAGGGTTCTCGATTTACCAGCAGATCCGGTAGGAGAAAGGGTGTGTGTGGTCGTGAGGTTCGAGGTAGGTGGGTTTAGATGTGTAGGACCGGACGCGGCTGATAATAGATTACCTAGAAATGATGGAGGGCACCTGAAAGACTATCTGGTACGGAGCCACAGCTCTGACCACGCTAAATTAGGCCCCCGCAGCTTTCAAAGCTCCAGCCTGGCACACCTGGCCAGCGGCTTATCTCCGGGAGCAACTTGCCCCAGGCACAAGCGGCCTGTGATTTGCCCAGCAGAGTTCACGGAGAAACTCACAGAACAGCAAGGTACCTTGGCCACTGCTAATTACTAATAACGACAATTGCAGACACCCCAGTGAGTTGAGCCTCAACTCTCAAGGCCTTTGACACCCTCAAGTCTCGCAAACCCGAGGAATCATCACAACTTCAAGAATTCTGTGTACAAGATTGTCATAGCATTTCTTTGCCGAGGTTGCAAGTCTACCCTCCCTAGTCTAGTTGTCCAGATTCTGAACAATTGGTTTTCTCTCTACAGAGGGTGCCAGTGTTTCATAAAGCATGGTGAACCGCTCAATTGAGCCTTTGTATAAAACTTCAAGGAAGTCATAGAGAGACAACTTTTGCTCTCTTTATGTGCTCAGAGTACTTAGAGTGCTTTGGCTGGTATTTCCCATCAGAGTTTCCAAGCCCCAGGTTTCCGCTCCAACCTAGCCCCCGAAAACGTTTTCCATATCTGCTTAAGCTAGGCTTAAGAGCTTAAAGGTGTCGTTTAGCAACTACTCTTATCGTTCTCGTTGCTGTTTTGCTGAGTTTCGACGGCATGGTCAAGTTATCTTGTTTCTCATGGTATATCGAGATCAGACACTCTTTTCATTGGATACATGTTATACCACCCGCAAAAATCTGGCAATGCTCATTGAGCTACATCGGTAACGCTGGGGGCTAGGAACCAGCTTTAGCTTGTATACTAACGTTGAAATTAGTTGTCTGCTGTCTTTCATAGGGCATCTCTCAACTCTTGAAGGAATATCTCCTACTGGTACTGGTCACGGAAGTCCTGGCCATTGTACTTTGGTTGAGGACTGGATGAACGTTATCATGAGCTCAACCATAGTACATCTTCTCGTCGCTTTTGGTAGTTTGTCCTCGAAAATTGAGCTTCAGAAACAGAGGTAATATGAACCCCTTGTTAGTTATGTGAAGACTGGTCTCAATATCTCAACCTGTACGCAAGTCAGCAATGTTTCTGTTCGTCAATCTTAGAAGACACCAGAGAAGACGGACCGAGGTATTAATTTCGGTCATGAGATCTGGGTTGCCGGGCTTCTCTTTGCAATTCAGAGAATGTGATGAGAAAAGCCCCTCATATAGCCAGTGCCAGTTGGCCTGGGCAGCATCAAGTGACGCGGCTGAAACGGGCAGTCGAAGCATTTATCAGCTGAGAATTGGGTCTGTCAGGAAGAAACGACAGTATCTGGGCTTATATGATTAGGTTTCTATCTTCCCCAGCTTGAAGGGAGTTCTTCATAGCTGCATTGTGTTGTTTTGGAATAATCTCAGGTGTTGTGGAGGGACGCCGCTTTACACAGGGGTTAGCCCTACCTTTGTTGACAGTGCATTTCCATCTCCTACGCGACAGACGCGAACTCACCATCAAAGCTATCACTACCTCCCTTGAGCTTTGCCCTTCATCACCCTATTTCCTATTCACTCATACCCATCCTCATCATCTCTGCCATCATTCCATCTTCATACTACTTCATTACATGACATATCCATAACGGTACTACGAAACCCTACAGTATATCGACGTTCTGCCCCGAGAGCCTTCATAACTCATCTGTGTCAAGGGCTGAGGGCATCGCCTCCGTTGTCTTCTTCGAGCCATAGCATCTACTGCCCACCCAATCAACCTTCAAGAGGAGATCCATTGATCGCCGAGACACAGCGTTGTTGTTCCTAAAGCTGGCATCTACGCGCTCTCGACACTTTCCTGTGTTCTCTACTTATTCAAGACCGGAGCTACAGTCTCAGGAGATCGTACGCTCTATTTATCAACCACTTGTACCCACAAAGCACGATCAAACAAAGCCGTTGTTCAACTGCTTCTCTTCATCAAGACTTCCTTGTCACTGAACTGCCATCAGACTTTGGTTTGTTCAGTCTTAGGTACTCTACAAGTGTTCCCGTGCAGATTCCAGTTGCACATACTCTACAGGTGTCACTGCTGGCCCCCCTGGTTCTTGTACGGGCCGTGAGAGAGGTCTTCTAGAAGCATCACTACACCCTCCCCGAACCGTGGACACTACCCACAGTATTCACTACTTAAAGCAGATGGTAAGTAAAAAGATTTTCTTTCTCCTTTAACCTTCTTTCTCCTTCATCCTCCAACTTTTATCTCCAGCCTTCTATCGGCCAGCTACCGCCCCTGAGGGGTCGCCTAACGGCGCCCATCGGGGTGGACTAGCTGGCGATGGATAGCTAGAACTCAAGCACACCCGTCTGTTTTGATCCTCATATTGCCCTCACCGACGTGATGATGTGACTGACGAACCGTGTACAGGCTGAGATCAACGCGTCGGAAACGCGATCCATCTTGGATCTCCCACCGGAGATCCTTGATCGGATCGCGGGCCTTGTCCGGCGCGGCCCGGTCAGGGTTTGTCTCGCGGCGACTTGCCGCAGGTTCCAACTTGCGGTCGAGCCGCAGACATTCCGGGAGCTGAGCATCCGTAGCGATGCTATCGATGAGACAGACCGTGCTGGTCTCCTCGAGGAGATGCAGCGAAACGGGCAGCGCGGCCGTCCCGTCGTCTTCATTGACGTGATGACGCGGGAGCGGGTCGGCTACCTGAAGGCCCTCAGGCTGGACATACTACTCTCCGAGTATGTTCCAGCAAGGAGGCTGGTGTTCGAGTTTGCACTGGACCGCAAGCTGAACAGCCAGATCTTCGCGTCGGCACTTGAAAGGCTGTTCAAGTGTTTGAATCAGTTGACGGAGGGCGACGAGCAGGTCTGCCCGAAGATGTCTTTCACTATCAACGACATCTGCTCGCCATCAGATAGCTATACGGTGACCTGGAACAACGGGACCACGCAGGTCACTCACTGGAGGAGTGTTTTCAACACAAGACGGTACCGATTCTCGTATCTAGACATCCCTATCATCGATCCAAAGGTCATCGCACCGCCTCCATGCATCAGTCGCTTAACAGTGCATACTGGGCATCGGAACGTCGGCCCAGGCACCATGATCAGGTTGGTCGGAGCTTTTGAGAATCTCAAGATGATAGATCTTGTTCTTCCAGATGACGAGCGCCACTACATCGCGTTGCGTCGATGGAACCGGATTCATCTCGCTCAAGACCTATTCGACGATACCATGAGCCGTCACGCAAAAGTCGCAATCGAATTGAAGCACGATTCTCCGAAGGATCAAGCATGGATTGGCCCCGATCTCGTTAGCCCTTGGGAATGGGATCCGGTCTGTGGTGGCCTCCGGCATTTCACCGACCAGGTGGCTGAATTCAGCTACACTGGTTTGGCCGACCCATCCCTGCTCTGGCCGATGGGACAAGTTGATCCGACGCCATTTTGGCAGAACTTGAGGCGTTTGAGCATCTACTTCGACTGTCTGACCCCTCGGGGCAACTATTACTTCAATGGTCGTGGCAGACATCGTGCCGAGAATACTCCAAAGGATTACCATACAAAGTCGCCATGGCTGACTTGGAGAGAGGTCCCTCCTGGCTACCATCCCCATGACTTTTCGGGGATGATAGCCATGACCGCTGAGCAGAACGAGCGCCTTTTCGGTCATCCAAACCCCACAGGCAACCGGCTTCGGTGGTTCGATATGAGCGGCCATACCTTTGACGAGAACCAAGAGCAGGAGGTGACCGGTCGCGGAACGAAGAGGCAGTTTCGCGCCGAGCCAGACTGGGAGATGCTCGAGCCTCTCGTGACGGCCTTTGCCAGAGCCTGCACCCAGATGCCTGCGCTTGTCTATGCTAAGATGAAGACAATCACTGCGCTTCGGGGTCACGGCAATTGGGGCATCATCTACACCGCCCCGGGCGAGACATGCCCGTTCGACCGTGAGATGGAATTGGTCGAAGACATGGACTCGCGTCGTCTCTCGCGCCGTCTGCTATACTGCATTGGCTGCGTCAAGAAAGCTAGTGTGGGCATGGCCGTGGCCATGCGCGAGAGCCTGAGAGAGATTGGAAAGGCTCAATACGGCGGTGTGATCCAAGAGGTGCTGGTCGACCCGGATTGCAGTGCACACAAGGATGTGACCGTTGGAGGTTCGGCCTCGGATGAGATTGTGTATCACTTTGGTCCCCCGGAGGAAGACGATGAGGGGCCTGGAGAAGAGACAGTGGAACCTGTGATGGACGACCCCGATGACTACGATGTTCCCAAGGTAACTCATGAGCGATTGTGGCGACCTCATTTCGGACCTCGAGTTTACTAGAGAGCCTGAGAGGTCATACATCCTCCCTTTCATCCGGTTGTCAGACAAAGTAGCTGTCACATGTGGATTTGTGTATAATGATATAGAACCCACGGTCGTTGGGAGGATTAAGTCAATAATTAACGAGTACTGTTTGGTTTGTGAAGGTCATTCACTTCATAGCAACATTGCCACCTTCATGAGAATCAGTGAGGACCACCCCTACCTCCTTCCTCGTAGGAGTAACCTCTTACGGTCTTCCTTGTCAAGATATCAATCGACTGGAGGTAGGGAGGCAATAGCTGGTACTAGCTGCTTACTACCGGGAGGTAATAAGTATTTCCTAACTACTGATACTGACCTCTCACCATCATCTTTGATACGTGGTAATGTTGTGGACACATCGCACCGGCTTTGCAGCCATGCTGCGTGAATATGCCAGGGAAAGAAGGACTTTAACAATGTCTTACTGCATTCTTTCGGTGCAAGTCATCCAAAGAGTCGAAAGTCTAACCATCTTCTTCGCTGCTGGCATGACAGAGGACTTATGCAACGCGTGGCCTAATATCGAGGTCACTATAGGAACGATGGTCGTCGCCGCTCAGCCCCATATATGCAGTTTTTAGATGGAATGCTGTGAATTTATGGCAATAAGCGATCCGGCGATGTCATGGAAGGTATGGGGCTCCTTCTCGAACCTAAGCCATGGGCGCCCTGTTGGCCCACACTGATTGATATTGATAAGGATAACCATGATAGGATACCCAGGTCGAGCATTGTCACAGAAGATATCTGATGCACAGGTAAAGGGGTTGGAAACACTTCAAACCAGAGGGGTCCGTGGGGCTGGCTGGCTGGCATTTGCGCATGTCACATCGTACCGAGGGTCAATGCCTTCGATGCTGGGTCGCAGTGACAGTCACATCTTGGGCGTCCAATAGTCTTGAGCTTGGGTGCATAAAGGTCGTGATTTTGGTCCGCGCGGGCGGGGGAATCTGTTTGGCTGGCCGGCGAAGGCTTCAAAACAAGGCAAGACCAGCCGTTGATTTGCCGACGGGCAAATCCTCATCGTGTTTACGGTCTCGTTTTGCAACGAGTCGCTTTGGCCGAGTCAGGATAGGCATGACTCGACCCTCATCATGCTAATGATGGCGCTGTCGAGATGCCTACAGATGTAGTCTACGGAAAAAGCCAGCCAATGCCCTCTGAGGTCCAAACACTATAACACGATGGCGTTTATGAGCCTGCTTGCTTGAAGTTGCGGAGATATGCACTTGCATGGCATGGAGTATTCCGAGTTAAACTGGGCTCGTCTCAAGACCTTTCGGCCACGGAATAGCGATTCAAGCATAGGTATCTCGAAAGCCGAATATACCTATCTCGGTGTCTGATGGAAAGAGAACGGCAAGCGATGATCTCCATCATTGCCGCAGTCAACAAACGGCAGAACAGAGATGTCATGCGGATGGCTCTGTTCCTCGCTGATGTAGAAAGTCGTGCCGATCGGCTCTTATCAGTGACATGAACAGTCGATAAGTCTGGCGAGCGAGAATGGCTTGCGATGCACCGTTTCAAGTAAAGCGATTTGTGCGGGACGTCAGTTCTTCCGCATTTCGTTGCTTTTGCGCAAGTAGTCTTTTACTTCACTCATTCTCCCTGCGGTCGGTTTCAAGCTCGCGCCTGTGTCAAAGGGAATTGGCAGAGACGCGGCCCAAACACGTTCGGTGGAGCTGCGAAAGCCATGCTTCTGCTCCGCTACGGGACGAGGCGGTAGGTACTTTTAGGCTCATGGCTGTCTGGTACCGTCTACCAATCCATCCCAGCGCTGGAATCAGTGATCTCCTTCTGGACTTAGAGCCGCACGTGATTTTGGTGCGACTTGAGGTACCTAGTCAGCCATTTGCAGAGGCTAAATCAGACATCGATGCTCCAATGGTCACGGATACTTCCTCTGACAGGAAACTGCCGTCCAAGAATCCGACCGGCTAGCGGCAGGCATCCCAGGGGCGGGCATCCAACCTGCGCAGTATGGCTTGAATCCGGAAGGTATCATTATAACAGGTGGCGCCCAAAGTTACTTCTTCTACCACACCCAGCACGATGGGTGTCAAAGTAGCTTGATGTGAGGGCTGAGATTCGAGACCTCACCCGCCGCTCTCGCGCAGACGTGACACCCAGCTTTTCTCGAAGGGGGGCTGCAGCATGCCCCAAGATGCCCCTGGCGGGCGTCGTCCAGTCTTCCATTTTTGTGCAGGCGAATCAGCTAGCCCGATATCCAGGCACCAAACAGGGAAATGTACCTGCACATCGTTGCATGCAAGTCTGAGGTGGCACCGTGGCAGCATGCGCTGAAAGGCCATTTGCAGGCTTGGGAGGGGCCGAGCCACGATTCCCGGGGCGACTTGACGTGACCGCGATGGAGGATGATTGTCCGGTCCTACCGGTACTGCAGTCTGTAGGCTGTAGCTGACTGAGAAGAGGTACCGGTGTCTACGGTGTCTACGGTGTCTACGATTTCCTGTTTTTGCACGAAGCTCGCGCAGAAGGTTGTGTGCACTGTGCAGTGTGCAGGCTCGCACACGCCCCCAGGATGGCTCGCTCAGGTCACAGGTGTCGCCGTCATGTTGCCCTCCATCACTGGCACACATCTTTCCTGCCCCTTTTACTGGTGGGGTCGATGTGATGCGCAGAAAGCATACCTTACCTAAGCAGTAAGGCCCCCAGAATCCCAGATATTGTTCCTGACCCATCCATGTTGGTGCTGGAGTATCCGACTCATACGCGGTAAGGTACCCTACAATACCCTCACAAGGGCACGGAGCTACCCTTGGCTAGTGACTTTTATGCGTAGCCATTTTATCCCTCTGTGCCTGAGCAGCACCCAGGTCACTTCGCCCTTAACCATTTTAGCAGAAGCTCTGCTCCCCAAAAAGGGATTCACGGACTGTGGCTCCACTTCAGGCTCGAAGAAAAAAAGAAAAGAGAGGAGAATGGTGCTCCATCTGATGGACGGATGTGCTGGATCAGTCGCTGGATCAGTGCTTCTAGCAAACGGAGGAGGCATGCGCAGTTCTCAAAATATCGCTCGCATCGCAGCAAAGTACAGCCTCCATGCCGCTCCGGTTCGTCCCTTTCGAGAAACCTACCGAGCCTCCCTACAACGTTCAAGGCAATAGAAATCGCATCGCCCGACTCCACTGCAGTGCAGTCCAGAGCCTTACTGCATAGTATGCGCCTGTGAGAAGTCGCGTGTTTGTTAGGCTGTGCCCGTACCAGCGGACCAGCGGTGCACGCTGCTGAGGCAGAGGCATGACACGACCTGCACTAATCAGAGAGAGCTAAGGTTGTCCCGGGTCCGTAAGCAGGACCTGGAGACCTGAGGCGAGAAAAGTAAAGGCGGCAGGTACCCCAAGTAGGTCACTACGCAGTAGGTATCAAGGGAGGTACCTCACCTCCTACATTTGAGGTCCGTAGGTACTTGTCATCCCTGGCGTCGTGTTAGACCGCTACTCCGAGGATATGGTCCTATTGGTTGAGATGCTGGTGATACGTGGTGTCGCGGAAGACTTCCTAGTGCCCGCCTAACAGGCTTATGGGACTGAACTGTCAGCACCGTCGAATAAGGCTTCACGGAGTCTCTCCCTCGCTGGGACCTGGCCACTGAAATGCCTGGTACAGGTACAGTGCAGTCCCGAACCAGCGTTGGCCTGCTGCGCTGCCAGCAAAACAACAGGATGGTGCCCCCATCCCCCCCCCCATCGCAGGGCAACAATACTCCCTCTGACGTCCACTCGCCGTTGTTCCGCCCGTCCTCGTTGTCTCCCACTTCTTCTTCTTCTTCTCCTCCTCCTCCCTCAACTCCATGCTTCAAATAAGAATAGAGAATAAATAATGCCAACCTCATAAAGGGCCTGGGCAGTCGTGTCCAATCACCTCATCACCTCGCCGACAAGACACACGCATTTTAGACGTCGTCGTTGTAGTGTTGGTATAGGTCGAGGCCGGCCCAGCAACCAGCACTCACTGAAAGGCTGCCCTCCCCAAATTCCTAGGCCTGGCCTGTCCTCCCGTCTCTCTGTCATTCCTGACCGGACACCGGCCCTTGCGGACCCTCTCCCAAGTCGCAACACTCGAATCGACGAGGGCCTCCTCTACTCTACTCTACAGTACAGTACAATACTCGACGTCCAAGTGTTGGGCCCCATCGCCAGCCAACAATCGGCTTCCATCGCCCGTGGAAGCATTCGATAATCTTATTATTACGCAGTGGGCTCGAGCTTGAGCGGGTCACCTTTTTTTCCCTCTAAGCTCTCAGGCTCAAACCCCGGTCGAAGGCGCAAATTGCCCTTCAAGGCGACGTTGTCGCCCGAATCACTAGCGAGATTTGGTACCCCCTATCGACCCTGGACCCCCAGCTTCTTTCATTCATGCTAAGGTCCCGGCCTCTCTCTCTCTCGCTCCCCTTGAGCGGCCATCAGCATCAATCCATCCCTCCCCTCCCCCCAACGGCAAATCAACAATAGGAGCTGGAACAGGTGCCCATATCCCATTTCCATATGGAACATTAGCTGGGCTGTCTGGTTCCTCTCCTCCCTAAACACCTTGGCCTGTGTTTCCCGCTCCCCGTTACCCCTTGCGCCACTGCGACAAGTCAAGTCCAAGGTGTAAAGCATATCGACAAGCCATCTCCCAGCAATCAGGAACCATCGTCCGCGCGCTCCTAAAAGGTCCCCTTCCTTCCCTCTCACACACACACTCTCTCTCGGCGCTCTTCACGGCGCAACACACTCTCTTCAACCCCTCCGCATCGTTACTCTCCTGAAATGACCCAGGTCAACTAATCACTTGGGATCCATTCATTTGTTCCAATAATTGCATCTCACGCTAGCCGGGAGCATATCACGCGAAGGTCCCGTGTCATACCCCCGGAAGATCGAACAGGACCCGCACCCAATATTCTGGTCCGTCCCTGAACGCTCAAACCCTTTTAATCGTCCCTACGACTATTCTCTCCTTTACCTCCGAGTCCATTCGCTCTTTTCTCGTCCTGGTCCTGGTTTCCCTCCCTTGCGTCCATCCCAGATATAGGTCCTTCCCTCAGAGCCACCCGATACTATCGTTCACAGCTCGGCAGCAACATAACACACCTTGTGTGTACCGACGACACTTCTACCAATCCGCTGGCCGACTTGGATGACCCGTGACGACCTCAGGCTCTTGTAGAAGAGCTTCTCCGTGGCCCAACTCAGTTACCATAGCGTGGTAATGCTCTGGTATTGAATTGGTGCTCACCCGTTACGATAGTACCACCTGGTCATCTCGAAGGAACAACTACTCACTTTTGGATCTGGATCCTGAGTGGAATATACGCCTCACCACGATGACTGTCGCCCATGACTTGACCCATCGGGGTTTGTCGACCCCGCAGGCGACGACTGGAATGGCCCTGGAGGATAGATTCGAGGTTTTGAAGGAGATCGGCGATGGAAGCTTCGGCAGTGTCGTCCTAGCAAGAGTACGCAGTGCCGGTGCCAGCGTTGCTCGAAGAGGCACAGTGGTAAGTTTGTTTCACCTTATTTGAGTAGTGCAAGGTTTGACACCTGTGGCCTTCCAGATTGCCATCAAGACCATGAAGAAGACCTTCGACTCATTCACACCATGTCTCGAACTTCGCGAGGTGGTCTTTCTGAGGACTCTACCTGCTCACCAACATCTTGTTCCTGCCTTGGACATCTTCTTGGATCCTTTCAGCAAAAAGCTGCACATCTGCATGGAGTATATGGAAGGGAATCTCTACCAACTGATGAAGGCGCGAGACCACAAGGTCTTAGACAATGGAAGCGTTAAGAGCATCTTATTCCAGATTATGCAAGGCCTGGAGCACATTCACGCCCACAGCTTTTTCCACCGCGATATCAAGCCAGAAAATATTCTGGTATCTACATCATCTCATCAAGACACAACCAATTCATTCAGACGTTACTCAGCGTTGGTCACTCCTCCTTCCACACCCCCAAGCTATACCGTCAAAATAGCAGATTTTGGTCTAGCTAGAGAAACGCATTCCAAGCTGCCATACACAACTTACGTCTCGACAAGGTGGTATCGAGCACCGGAAGTCCTGCTGCGAGCTGGAGAGTACTCCGCACCAGTGGATATTTGGGCCGTTGGTGCTATGGCTGTCGAGGTTGCCACACTAAAACCGTTATTCCCTGGTGGCAACGAAGTTGACCAAGTCTGGCGAGTCTGTGAGATCATGGGCAGCCCGGGCAATTGGTACAACAAGACCGGTGTTCGCGTTGGTGGTGGAGACTGGAGAGAAGGCACTAGGCTTGCTGGAAAGCTAGGTTTTTCATTCCCCAAGATGGCGCCCCATGCGATGGACACAATTCTCCAGGCTCCGCAATGGCCTGCATCACTGAGCCATTTCGTAACTTGGTGTCTGATGTGGGATCCCAAGAACCGACCAACTTCAACTCAAGCTCTAGCACACGAGTATTTCACTGACGCTGTTGACCCGCTGCGACCGAAGTCTTCGGCTTCAAGAATTTTGGGCCGCAAGCAATCTGATCTTGGTCGCAGCTCAAAGGACTCTGCCTCGACAACACCTACCGCATCAAAGCCATCCTGGTTCAGGAAGTCTCTCATCGGCCGCTCAGAGTCTACTGAAAGCGCGCCGATTCAACCTGTGGCTGAGAAGCCTGTTGCTGCTCGGCCATCGCCGATTCATGTTGCGTCTGAAGTTGCGCCTCCCAAGGTACGCCCGGCTGCCGGCAAACGCACAACATGGACAAACGGCCCATCCAATGTGGCTCCTATGCCTATCTTGCCGACGATTCGCCCCATCTCACCTTTATCTGACGCGGTGACCGCTCAAGCAAGCAACAGAGCTCCTTCATACAATGACTCATACGCCAATGGTTCACACAGAGTCGCTGCTGTCGAGGAGAAGGCGTCCAAGAAGATTGGTCGTCAGCTGTCGGTTGCTTCAAGCACTAACCACTACGCCGAGATTCACAGGCAGCAAGCTGAGAGGGCCCTCAATGGTAACACAGGATTAGCGTCACCGCCAAGCGCTCACAAGGAGAGTTTCTTCTCTCATCTGCGGAAAAGAGCGAGGAGGTTTTCTGGTCGTCACCAGACACCAGTCTCGCCCAGCTATGACGATGTCGAAGCACAGGCGGGATGCGGTCCGTTCCCCAGCAACAGGTCATCTATGGTTATTGACCAGCAGGCGCCACCGCCTGTCGCAAAGGATACTTATGAGTCTCTGGATAATGCTTTGAGGAATGTCCACCAGAATATCGACAATTCACAGGCTCCGGTCCCTCCTGCACATCAGGTCACTAGCCACAGCAATCTCAAACGCCATCACTCTCTCCCTCATCACCAACCGCGGTCCGTGGATAATCTCATCGGTGCTGCTCGAGGTGGTGGTCCCATTTCCAGCCGAACTCGCAGAGCTCAGGCCACTCACGGCGTGTACCAGTATGATGCTCCCGATGAGGAAGACGAGCTTTTGGATGAGGTTCTTAACTCGACACACCGTGCTATGAAACGCCTCGAAAAGGATAGCAAGCCTGGATTGCGACAGTCTGCCAGCAACATCGGCATCTCAAACCCATATCCGACACCCTCACCATCAGCCAGCGGCAATGTTGTTTTGTTCGGGGACGGCCACGAAGCTGTCACCCCAAAGCCGCTGGACTTGAACAAGAAGACTGCAGAGTACAAATGGCCCACGCCCCCATATGAGGAGAGCGAGTGGGCGGCGTCGGCGTCTGCCAGCATCTGGGCAGCCAGCAATCGATTCTAGGATATTATTACTCGGTGGCATTTTTTCTGGAGCGTTTAGTAACAAAAGTTATTGTCTCTACAAGGTCATTCATTCATTATTACGGAGTTGGGTGTTGAGGATGGCATACGCCTCATCGAATTTTTGCGTCGCTCATTTTCCAGCCGGAACCTGCTACGGTGGGCAACCCTTCAAACGGCCCATCATTTTGACACAGTCGGCTGCATTTCAAATTTTCACCATCAGACTTATCTTTGGTTTCAATCATCCAATTTATTGGGCCACCCTCGAGGGTGGACTCATCCCTTTGTTTGTTGCGTTTGTCAAATGTCAAAACAATACCCCATTATAGATTGAACGGCCGACCTTCGAAGGGGCAGATATAGCCTTTGGCAGCGCGGACCGAACAGATTTTTTCATTTTCATTTGTTAGACTTTGGTGAGGAGAAGTTCATGGTCACACCAATTCAATATTCAGCTTTCACTATGTCGATCTACCCATCTATCCCGTCCGCAAAATGCCCTCAGCGGGCACTTGTCAAGGCGGGAGAACTGGGCTGGCTTGTATCAGGATTTGATCTACGTCATGGGTTGTCATTCTACGGTCACGGAGCTGGTTTACATACCAATACATATTTGCAAAGTCGAGTCTCTGTATGGCCAGCGGGCTTGGACCAACACACATCTCTTCGGGACCGGGTCGAATCATCTCCTTTATCTTTGAACGGGGGCGCCCTGGTTGACCATGGATCGGGATGAATGGGAGAGAGAGAATTGGACTCTTGTATCTACTTGGGCGCGTAGTCCACAACTAATCGCGGATGATAGAGAGAGAAGTTGGCGGGGGATGAATAAAGACGTGGCGTAGCCCAGACGCTTATATACCGCTGATCCACCGCTTGTCAATTGCCTTTTATCGTGATATATGCACATGTTCTTTGACCTCTGAACGTATACGAGCACTTCGGATCGAGTATGGAACACTCGACATGGAGGCTTACAACCGAGCCCCACGTCCACCACGGAAAGTGAAACTGTTCCGCCTACATCGAGAGTTACAAGTCTGTCGGCATGAGGCACCGAGCCCGCGTCATGCAGTCCAATCCACCGAGGATCTTCTAGAATCGCCAAAGGAAGAAATCTCAGAGCCGAAGCTCGTAAAAGCGGGCCGACTTATGTGGTGTGGAATTTCCTGTTCAAAAAAATCGTTGGGCGGCTGTGTCGTTCGGGCTGTGGTGGCTGAGCTATCTAGCCGCGCCGCACGAGGCAGAGTGCTCTAAGGTTATCGGCCGAGTGTAACAGGTGCATTTCAGAGCCTTGGACAATCAAAGGAAGTTCAGAGAGATGGGAAGGAAGAGCTGTCAACCTCGTCTATGTTCCTCAGTGTTGCCTTGGATCGAGAGAAACCCATCTCAGGATTGATCTATCTATCACGTGCCATCCCCGCCAAGTTGAGGTTCAATTTGAGGTGCAGCGAGAGTAGCGGGCAACGGTAGCTGCAGCAGCTCTGTCTTAGTTACCACTTAGTTGAAAGTACCTTAACCCATCCGGCCGGTGCTGGGCTTGGGCTGCAAAGTCCAAAGAGCCGGACCTGCCACTACCGGCTCGGGGCTGGATGCGCTGCGCTGCGCTGACCTGACACTGTGACAGGCAGCCATATTCTGTACCCTTATCCTTGGGAAGGATTCACACCCGATTCCACAGACAGATTCCAGATTCCAGATTCCCCTCGTACTCATTGCCGACGACGTAATGCTGCGACGTCACGTCTAAGGCATCCATCATAAGAAGCCTGCACCTGCATTAGCCAACGCGCTTTGGCTTCGCGACGACAACAAGGGAGAGAGAAAGGCCTCACTCACTCAGCCCCGCGTTCTCTGAGTTGAGTTGAGTTGAGTTGTGTTGAGTTGAGTTGCGAACGGGTCTAGTGACCCCGCCGCCGAGGGAAACATCGCACGCAACAGCCCGCCTGCCCTCCCCCTGACATTCGAGGGTTGAGAAAGCAAAGACTAAGCCATATACCCCCGGAGACACTTCACTTCACTTCACTTCGGCCGAGTGAATCAAGTCTGCATCTGAGAAAACTATCGTTCAAAACAAGCGCATCTTCTCTCCTTCCCGATTGGATCTCGCGCTGAGGAAGCGCTGGTGCTGGGGGAGAATATAGCTGCCTGGCCTCCCTCATAGGCATGATAAGTTGGGTGTGGCCACGGTAGTCGTTGACCCCCCCTTTACCCGGGCAGTGCACGAAGTGAGAAGAAAGAGAAAGAGAGAGAGAGAACGAGCGAGCGCGCACAAGATACGATGAGCAATATTACCTTGCCCATCCGCTCGTCGCCGAGCCGGAGGAACCAGGACAGCAGGAACTACTTCACCAATTACACTCCGCCCTCCTCCACCGAGGCCATCAATGGCCCGGTCCGGGAACCCATCCGGGAGCTGATGCCCGCCGCGGATCGGCTGATTGTGGGCGTGGACTTTGGTACAACTTTCTCTGGGTAAGTTTGATGGTTCCTTGTATGTGCGTGCCTTTCGCCTCGTTGATATAATTCCCCAATGCCGTCTCTTGACTATACATGGACACATTTATCCCTCTTGTCCTTACCCTACCATTGATTGGATGGTTGTGTTGAGTAAGCACGAGACTCAACTTGACGGGGAACTAATTCCTATTGTATCGTACTGACACAACTTTCAGTGTGGCCGCCGTCTACACATCAACCCCAGACGACATCGAGATCATCAAGACATGGCCTGGCGGCAACGGTATCACATCTGACAAGGTGCCCACCGAGATAACGTATGACCTGGCCGGGGACGCGCCCACCGGCACCGAGCCCACTGTGAAATGGGGCTTCCAGTTCAAGCCGGAGGAGTCGCGGCTGCGATGCATCAAGCTCTTCCTCGACCGCTCGCAGAAGCTCCCCTTCTACGTCAGCCCCCTGGAGACGGCGGCGCAGCTGAAGCGCTACAACAAGACGGTCGTCGACGCCGTGAGCGACTACCTCACGCAGATCTACAAGCACACCATGGACACCCTCACGAGGAGGTACGGAGAGTCGTTCATGGCGTCCACGAAGGTGGACTTTGTCCTGACCTGCCCGGCGGTGTGGTCTGATGCGGCGAAGAACACGACGCTGCAGGCTGCCGAGAGGGCAGGCATGGGCGCCAAGTCTTCGATACAGATGATCAGCGAGCCTGAAGCCGCGGCTGTGTACACACTAAAAGCGATTCAGCCAAACCATCTCAACGTGGGCGACAACTTCATCGTCTGTGACGGCGGTGGTGGCACAGTTGAGTAAGTTTATGGGCTTGAGAAGAGGGCGTGAAAAGATCTGCAGCTAACAGAGGACAGCTTGATCGCATACAAGATTATATCCCTAAAACCGCTCCGTGTCGAGGAGTCAGCGGTCGGAACCGGTGGCCTGTGTGGAAGTGCGTTCTTGAACTATCGGTTCGAGGAGCATGTGAAGAATCGGCTTGGTCAGAGTAGGTTCGATGAGATGAAGGTCAAGAAAGGTAAGACATGGCAGATGGGCCTGCGCTACTTTGAAGAGTTTGTGAAGAGGAACTTCAACGAAGACGAGCATCAGGAGGTCAACATCCCGTAAGTCATTCTTGTTCCAGTCAGCAGCAAGACGTGCTAATAGCGATAGCTTTCCCGGCTTGCCTGACGACGAGGAAATTGGCTTAGACTCTGGCTTCCTGGTCATGAGCGCTACGCAAGTAAAAGACATCTTCGAGCCCGTAGTGAAGGAGGTCTGCGACCTCGTGCAAGGCCAGGTCGATAGTCTTAGAGCCAAGGGCGGTATCGTTTCGGGGATAATCCTCGTCGGAGGCTTTGGTCAGAGCGACTACCTGTACCGGAGGTTAAAATCACATTTCACAAGTGCAGCGCCTCCTCCTTATAGTGAGAGACCGACACACGCGAGCGCGACAGCGCTCAACGAGATGGGCTCCATAGAGGTGATGCAGCCCGTCTATGCCTGGACGGCCGTCGTGCGCGGCGCGGTGCTTCGCGGGCTGGAGGGCAACATGGTCATCTCGCGGAAGGCGAGAATGCACTACGGCACATCGTACGCGACCGTGTTTGACGAGGAGAAGCACTCGGTCAGCGAGAGGTACTGGTCTCCGCTGTGGGAGAGGTGGATGGTTTCGGACCGGATGCAGTGGCACATTGCCAAGGTACGTTTCTGTCCCAAACTGCCCTTTTCATGATACGCTTACTGACGTGTCACAGGGAGAGGCTATATCGCCCTTGTCTCCCATCGCGTTTCACTACACGCGGAATTTCCGTCCCGGACAGTCTCTCATAGTGACTGACGACCTGATTGCCTGTGAGGCCGACGAGCCTCCACAAGCGTATACGAGAGACCTCGTCCACGTATGTACGCTTACCACGGATCTCAACGCTGTTCCGAGAAGCCTGTTCACACGCCTTACAACGACGAGGGGAGTCGAGTTTGATAACCTCGATTTCACTCTTGAGATGATTGTCGATAGTGCGGGTCTAGGTTTTGAGTTAAAGGTTGACGGGGTTAGGTACGGTCGGGTTGAGGCCGATTTCAGTTAAGGGAGCCTATAGCTCGGTTCTTGAGACTCAAGAGGGTTATGAGAAAGAGGATAATGCAATACAAAAGGGACGGTGGACTTCTGGGCGCTTGAATTGGTTGGATATCACACCGATGATCTAGACTATAATAAATGCTGCGTCGGATGACTACTCAATGCTACGAGATGATTCGCAACGATACTTGAAAAGAGGACGGGTTGTAATTACCCAATCAAATTATTCTCTACAATACAAGAATTCAAGAGAATGTATTTCATCATAACATCGGTTTGGCTTTCTGCAGCTGTCTCTGTATAACATTTGTCTTCGCCTAGGTCTCTACGGGCTCCGAGAACACGGTCCCTGGAAGCCGATCCCACAAACGAGCAAGCTCGACATGTGCCAAGATGGTTCCTGCCGAGCTGTCAGAGCCCGCATCGGCAAAGAGTCTGATGCCGAAGCACTCGTCTGTGGCTGGATAGATTCGAGTTGTGATGACAGTCCTGCTGTTGACAAACACCTCGAGGATACTTGCGTCGTAAAACACTCTGACGTGTAACGACTCCTCTACGTGTCGCCCCTCTTTGCTATCATATGCTGTGAATAGAGTATGGGGAGCAATCTCCGGTAGACGGTTGACTCGAGAGTCTGTCACGGTTACACCACTTCGATCGATGACGAATTCCTCCTTGCTCAGATCCAGATACAGTTTCGTTGAAGAAGAAAAGTCTTAGCGAGTCCGGTTGTTAGCAAGGCCATAGATTGAAAGGCTCATGTTTTTTAAGTCTACTCACCTTCCGAGTGACCTATTTCGAAGCCTACACATTGACAGTGCGGTGAGACAGCAATCAGAGTCTCGAATTCCCAGGATGAACTACGAGCATCGAGGCTGGGTTGATACAGGGAAGAGCCAAGTGTTGACGAGACTAGATCAAAGGGTTGAAGCTCCACCAAGTTCGCCGACTTTCGCAATTGGCTTAGGTTTGGATGGGGTGTAAATCCAAGTGTAACAATGGTAGACGTGCCCTCTTCATCTGGGATTGTCTGTATGGATGTGATCTCCTTCAGAGCCGAAACACGAGCGCCGGTGACCCGGCGAATTGTAACGAGTGTTAGGAGACGAGGGATGGAAAGGGAGCCGCTCCAACCCTGCCTATGACGGAGGTCATCGGGAACATCCTCCTCTGCCACCCATCCAAGTACAACATTTCCGTCAACAGTGGGATCCCAAAATGAATTTGCCGCGTAGAGACAGCCGTGGTCGAAGATGCCTGCAAAATCAACACTGAGCAAGCCTTCTTGATTATCTGGCTCTGGACTTTCCCGGGGTTTTCCGGAGATCCATGACTGGGCTCGAATTGTGCGCCGTGCCATGTCCGAGCCACTGCCCTTGGTCGCCCAGCTGATAGATTCTGGGAGACAACCCTCGCAGCCCATGATCATAAAGCTCATAGATATCTGGTTGAGATTATCTGTCACAGTGAGAAAGTTGGTCACCTCCCAGTTGACTCCAAGATCCCCAGACCAGCGGGAGAGCCGCTTGTTGAGACCGGGGCGGGCAAGAAGGCCTCTATACGTCCAGGTCTTCAAGTCGTTAGGGTCAATAGAGTATAGAGTGGCTGTGGGACTTTGGCCCTTGATACCACCCGCGATACACCCAAAGAGAGTATCTTCCGGAAGCCCCAATAATTTGCCCATGGCCGGCCATGGAGACACGAACGGATCGCGCCAGGCTATCACGTCTAATCCAGGGGGCGGACGGGGCAATAAGGGGTTGTCGTGATGCTTTGTCCATGTCCGGCCACCGTCATGCGATATCGCCATGCTCAGCGACTCGCTGCCGTACACGTAGGGTAACGTATAATGAATCGGCAAGTGGTTGACCGATGTATAGAAGTATGTCAAGGTATTGGGATCTGTCCCGGCCAAACCTGGCCGGATGAGGCATCCTGAGAATACGCCAAGACGATCATAAGGCAAGTCCGGCCTAAGGCATGCTGTCGACGAGACTCTCCATGAGACAAGATCGTGAGAAACGGCAGAGCCCCAGGCAATATCGCCCCAGTCGTTGCCATCCGGATTCCACTGGAAAGCCACGTGATACAACCCCGATGCCGGGTCGTAGCCAAGACCGCAGGGATCGTTCATCCACCCCGAAGTCGCCATCAGATGATACCGTGGACGCCATCGCTTGAAATCATCTGCGTACGCAGTACTAGGGGCAGGGACAACACCAATGCTTGGAAGGGTTGAAGTTACTTGTTGATTTGAAGATATCGCAAGGGAAGAAGACTCTGGGGCATCGGTCACTGGTGGAATAGTGGGGGTGGCAGCCATTTCCAGCAAAGAGGGATTCTGGTAACCGAGGCCAGCACGATTTTAAAAACTAGACAGGATCAAACGCTACATGGCTAAGGATTGATGAGGGGTGTGAAATGATTTTGAGAAATGGTGTCGCAAGTCTCTGTTGCAGTGACACGAGGTTATGTGAGCCGGCGGGCAAATACATATCACACGAGAAATGAGGCGTCGTCCAGCGTCGTCCAAATATCGGGAAATTACCCTTTCTGGTAAATTGCCTACAAATCATACGCAACCATGCCCGCCCATCTCCCCACACCGGGGTAGTGTGTTCTGGGCTACCATCGGCCGGGGACCACTGACTGATTCATCTTCTGACATGGCGAGATCTCGTTGAGTCTTTTCATTTCGACAACGCTCGTGGCGACGATGTATTATCATCCTAGCCCAACTTGCAGATCCTAGTCTTCACGCTTATACGCCATTGGCCGGGACGCTAGCCTATCATGTCGGCTCATTTGAAGCTTCCCAAGCCTGTATAGGTAATTCCTTTCTCCCTAAACTTGAAATCCACGCCCCCGGAGCACTGTGAATGCTTCCATGCTGTGATAAGTCAGTAACGCTTTGAATCTTGTAGTAGATAACAGGGAGGCGATCTCCTCTGTGATAATCAAAGTATAGCTCCTGGTAATGTTGGAAATCCGCCACTGTGTTTGCAAGTGCGATACAGAATCTGTAAAGATCTACAGCATACGACGACAAGTATTTGGTACCCCGAAAGAGTCTCGAATATAACATTACTATGAATCACAGCTTGCTTGAGCAAGAACAGTAGCCCACTGACTTGCCGTCTCTTGACCAAGAGCATCTACAAGATTTTGCGCTTCCCTTGACTGACCACTATCTGCGAACAGGTACACTGGTCCATCAATTGTCTTATCAAACGGTTTCCAAGGCAATTCGCCATAGCAAAAGGTTATCCATGTCTCTTGAACCCGTGCGACAGTGTCGTTCCAGTTTCGTCGATCCTCGGCTGGGACCAGGTCAGGCGCTGGATTAAACACAAACAGGTCGTTGGCGCCGTGGTGTGCCTTGCGGTAGTTCCACCTCGCTCCTGGATAGGGGTTCACGGCCTGGAAGTCAAAGAGGAGGGTCCTGCTCGCGGAGTTCTTGGCGGTATAGTAAGGCGGACATCTAAACATGATGTCGGTGGCAAGATCTAAGGCGTTGGAGTCAACGTAGGAAGACCTATCACTTGACTTTGAATCAAGCTTGTAGGTTTTGAGAATCTCTGGACTTAAGAAGTTGGCGGGGTCCTGTAGCATGCCGTTGGGTTGAAGTGAAGATCGTAAATAATCCATCCTAGAGGGGCTTTGGACGATGGAATATAAGACTTCTACAAGTTCTTTCTGCGGGATTATTAGTCAAAGTCCACGTATGGTATGGATATTGCATGGGGAAAAACATACCTCGTATGCGCAAGACCCTATCATCATGTCGGGTCCCCTTTTCACTCGATTTGACATCCGTTGTGCTGGAGCATCTTTGATGAAATCGCCATCGATTAAAGGCTTATATATTGGGCCCAAATTTAAGCCCTTGGACCCATCGAGTAGTTTCTGTACAGGAAGCTCGGAAAGAAGTGCCACAATATCTAATTGATCGGCTTTCAGACCAAGCGCCGCCACGTAGCCATCGAACAAAGCCTCGTGCTGTTCTGGACTTGCCGGTCCAAGACCGAGCGCAGTTGCGCTGACGATGATTGTCCTCTGAAACCTCTTCTCCCAGTCAGAAAGGACTTGATAATGACAAGACGCAGCACCAGCACTGGTTCCGTATAATGTGATTTGTTGAGGGTCGCCACCGAAACCTACGATATTTCTTACTACCCAGTCAATGGCTCGCCTTTGATCATGTAATCCGTAGTTGCCCACAGGTTCATCATGTGCCTGATTGAGCGCTGTAAGCTTCGATGAGGCGAGAAACCCCAGAGGCCCAGTTCGGTAATTTATGCCGACCACCAGCACCGGCTTGCCTATAGTTACGCTCCTCTGAACGAATGCAGAGGGATCATATACTCGCACGCCCGCAACAGTGACTGTATGGCTTCCACCAGCGAAGGATCCCCCGTGAACCCAAATCATCACTGGGACCCGGGAAGACCCTTGCAGGGCTGTGACAGGAGCAGTGATTGATAGGTTGAGACATCTCTGCTCATCCGCCTCTGCGGGTATGTATATTGCTTGATTGGACGTTGAGCCATTCTTGACCGGGCTCCAATAGTCAGGATAAGGGGTGGGAGGCTGAGGACATTCCGGTCTAACAAGATAAATTAGCCATTGGGTTATTACTACTGATAGTCAGTGATGGTGGATGCATACCCGTCTTCCGTCGCTCTGTAACATGGAGGAGGCAGCTCTGTGATGAGTTGGGATTGGCGAAAGCGACCTGGAATAGAGGCATACGGTATGCCGCGGAATTGCACCGTGCTAGAGCTGCGGCGGATCCCGATCAAGTTTCCTAGTAGAGGATGAACATGTTCATGATCTTGTGAAATGGCCATAACTGAAGGTGTAGGAGGTATAGCTTCAAGACGGCTTTGACATCCCTGCAAGTAGTAGAAAGCTCTGCAACCGCCTCTTGCTGATATACGAGGCAAGACGAGATTTTGTTGTGTAATTGGTATTGAGCCTAGTGTAGTCCAGGACACAATAATTCTATCGGAATGACTTCAAAGCGAGGTACGGGTTGCATGACAGCAAAGGAATGCCGAACGAGGATGTCCTAGTTAAGCATCGTTTGGTCATCTGAAGCCATGTGTGCATCTGAATTTTCTCATCTATGGGGAAGACCGTCACATCGCCATGGCCAGACCTCGTCTCCATGACATGCTCGCCCTGCGAAATGCGGAGTGGGAACATGATATCGGGAAAACTCTACTTTCGTCAAAGATGCGTGCCGTGTTCGAGGTGAAGGCGGGAATTCTCCTGAACCGGTTAGGCCTGGTCGAGCGGCAGATCAGTTTATTAACCCCGGCTTTGCCCCGGATTGCCATGCATCCTATGGTATCTGCTATCCAAACTACCGGTACCACAAATATCTAGCTACCACTAACATCATTCTCACCAATGGAGATGAGCGATTCTGCAGTCCAGCCTCGTGAGGCAGAGGATACCAGAACCGCGGGTTACCACCTCCGTCACAATCACCGTCTCATTTTCACCGGTGAGTTCTTTTCCTAGATATCATATTTTACTTTCCCTTGAAATACTCTTGGTTAGTAGACAATTAATTGACTGACAATATTCAATCACTAGCTTTGGTACTTTCGACGGCGTACTTCACCTTTGGCTATGATGGCTCACTTATTGGCGGCGTCATCGCGATGCCCTCATTCATTAAGCAATTCGGTCATACTTCAACGAGTGGCAATATCTTGCCAGCATCTGATGTCTCGATTATCACCTCAGTCCCAGTTGCAGGTGCCATTTGCGGCTCTGTCGTTGCGGCCTGGCTTGGAGATCTCATCGGACGCAAGAAGACACTTTGGATTGGCTGTGTAATTAGTGCGATAGGAGCAGCAATTCAAACGGCGTCGACGAATGTTGCCACTATAACCGTTGGCCGTGCTATCTGCAGTAAGACGCATTCCTTCACACACCTTGCCTAATTGAGAGCCTTCGAGTTTCCCCTTTTCATACTAACATACGATAGATGTCTCCGTGATGATCTTCCTCAGCATGGCAGCGACATTCCAAAGCGAGATATCCCCTTCGGCGATCCGAGGAGCAGTAGTTGGGCTGTCTATTGTCTTGATCGACACCGCGTCTGTTTTGACCTCGGGCATCAACTGGGGAACACACGCAGATCCAACCAGCTTCGCCTACCGCCTCCCTATCGGCCTACAGTGCCTGTGGCCCATATTGATCGCGATCGGTCTCTTCTTTGTCACGGACTCGCCGACGTACTTCCTTATCAAAGGCAACGACACTCGTGCGTATGAAAGCCTGCGCAAGGTCCGACAGGGTTATGATGAGCAGGAGATTGAAGTTGAGATGCAAAGTCTGAAATACCAAGCTGCTCTCCGTGCCGCCGAGAGTGAAGTGTCCTGGTTGGATCTGTTCAGGGGCAACAATCTGCGACGCACCTTGATCGCTATCTCCATCGGCAACTTCCAACAGCTCAGTGGAATCTCGATGGCCACAAATTATGCCACCATTTTCCTAACTCAAATCGGCGCATCCAACCCCTTCTTGCTAGTTCTGGGGCTCAACATTCTATCTCTTGGTGGTGCCGTCTTCGGTCTCCTCGCGGTCGACTGGGTCGGACGCCGTGTCCTTGCCCTCAGCACATTCTCGGTTATTCTCGTCATTGACATAGTTGTCGGTGCTTTAGGCTTCGCTGACACTTCAAACCCGGCCACTGGCAAGGCCATAGCCGCTTTCTCTTTGATGTTTGGGTTCTTCTTCGCTGCAGGTTTTGGTCCGATGACATACATTGTCTCTTCAGAGGTTCCCACGGCGCGTCTTCGAAATAAGACTAGCGCCTTCACCTTCATGACAATCTTCTTGTTCAACCTTGTTGTCACCTTTGTCCTCCCTTACATTACAAATGCTGATGAGTGCGTGTTCAATCTTGACTAGATTTTTTGGGGTGTTGAAAAAGGCTAACGCTGAGTGCAGAGCGAACCTCGGAGCCAAAACATATCTCATCTTTGCGGGATGGATGCTCATCTGTCTCGTCTTAACCTTTCTCTACCTGCCAGAGACTAAAGGAAGGACTTCGGCTGAGCTTGATGAGATGTTCGCCGCTGGCGTCCCGTCAAGGAGATTCAAGGGTAAGTAATTTGGATATCGCATGGACAAGACATGGACTGATAAATCGTCTCTTCTAGGTTACGTCTGTGGTGTTTCTCCTGAACATGTACAGGAGGCAGTTGTCAAGGGTGCTACCATTAACGCCAGCTTCGGGGAGCATGTTGACAAGGCTTAAGATCTTTCAGTCTCTCCTATTTGGGCGCCGCATTTCTGGGTGAAGCATCATTGGCCGTCTCAGTAGCATATGAGGGAGATTAATTCCAGCCATAGGTGAAAATATCATTTTAGCATAGTTGTAGTAGGAGAATTAAAAGAATTGACTCGGCGCACTTACACCGCTTGAATGGTCTAAGTTCCCTTAAATGGAGGTGATCTCACCCTTACGTGATCTCACCCTTACGTGACCTCTACTTTCATCTGAAGTGGGAATAATGTCACCAGATAGTCAGCATTTCAAAATGACGGGCATTAGACCCTTTGCTTCCTATTTTCCTTTTTAAAATACAAACTAAGTACTTCAAAGCTCTTCAGACTGGGGAAGTCAAAACGCGGAGTGATCTACAGGGTTTTCTAGCGACATCTCCCTAGGTAGCAATGACTAAGCCGAGCCCTTATAGTGTGCTGTCACCTACAATCCAGGTGATTTACGCCACCGATTGACTGACTCGAACGCTGTCACGCCCACTGAAATTCCCATGCTTCTTCTACCCACTCAAACTTCCAACCTGCAAACACTCGCCGTCCTGACTACCCAATGCTGCGTTCACCGCGTACCATATGGCGCGAGATGCCTTGCCAACATGCAGCAATCACCTAGAAAGCTTCCTTTCCTGCGATATCAGTCTCAGACCAAAGCCTGTGACCAATGTAATGTCCGCAAGCAAAGAGTATGTGCCATAGCTTTACCATGCTCAGTCGCTTAGACGACAACTTGGATAGAACCCTGTCATTGATCCCATACTTATTCCTCACAGTGTGATCGGCAACATCCTTGCGGGCGCTGCGCAGAGAAGAGCCTGGAGTGTACATTCCACCTCGTCCACAAGAGAAGAGGGCCTCCACGCAAATATGCTACCGAGACTCTCCCATCCTCTGGGCGAAGAACAGGTAATGGTTTAATAGGCCAGATCGCCGGACTCAAGAGAGCTCAGAATGCTGAGCTTGGGACGACCTCAGAGCAGGAATGGCACCAGATTCCCACCACACAGCATATAGAGAGAATCGATGGACCAGTCGTGTCACCGTCAAATACCTCATCCCAGGCGAACCAGGACAATGTCGAGGCTTTGGCACCTCCAGACCCGACACCCAGCTCTCAGACCGGTGTGTCTCCTTCCGAGGTCTTTGTGGATGCGCTGTCCCTTGGTGATTCCGGCACTCCGGATCTTCATCGCGACTTGTACACCAACGACCCTATGTTTGCTCTCGGCCAGGACGACTGGGTTCTGCAGAGTTGGAAAGATAGCCAGGATGCCGAGCGTGGAGGAGACCTGCAACTATCATCCTTGATGCCGAACATGAGCGCTTTCACGGTTTCTGAGCGTTTATTCCTGTCGCCGTCGCCTCCTATTGTGGACTTTTCAGGGTTCATGATGCAGTCCGAGGTCAACGATAGTGTCATAACTCAATCTTGGCCAGCAACTGTCAAGGAATCATTTCTCCTTCCATTGATTGACACGTATCTCACCAGGCTCCATTCAACAGCCCCGATATTCAATCGCTCATATCTTTACCAAAGAATGATAGCTCAAGACCACCGAAGCTGCCCCCAGTTTGGGGCGATGCTACTTGCCTTGGGTGCCTTCATGCTCATCCAACCAATTTTAGTCGATGAGCGCAGCTCTATGAAACATCGGAAAGCTCAAGCAAGTCACTTGATGAGCGAAGCGGCCACGCTTCGCAACATTCCGGATTTCGGCCAAGAGCCTACGTTGGAGGCTGTCCTTACGAGCTATTTCCTATTTGGTTGCCACTTCGGCTTAGGTCAGGACAATGCAGCGTGGTTTCGACTTCAAGAGGCTATTACTTTGGCAGAAATGATGAGGTTGCAGGATCCTTCGTCATATTCCGGCCGTACTGAAGAAGAAAGAAACCAAAGGTTAAGGGCGTTTTGGATTCTCTCTGTGACTGAAAGGTTAGTATAACACCATCGAAGCTTCCCTCGCGATTTGTTGCAAATATCTTGAAGCGTTTACGAAGCTCATCATGTTTACAGGGCCTGGGCACTTCAGCGGCGCCAAGAAATTCACATTCGCCGGCATCCGAACCTGGATTTTCAGCGTAATCGAATGATCACGGATGTCGAACCGCGAACCCAGGACGAGACCGACGCGAGAGCTCTCCTTGGTCTCAAGAGAATGGTTGAGCTCTACGACCTCATCGATGATCGCCTTGTAGATTGCTGGAATGGGCGATGTGCCGTAGAAAGAGGTGCTCATTGTGCCAATTTCACCCATGAGGACGCTGTCAGGTTTTACCAGATGCAAGTCATTCATTTTCAGCCTCAAGGGGATGACAGTATGGCAGAGAAAAGCGGTGGCACTGGTGCCTCCACCGGTGCTCCCGAGCCGACAGAAACTCAGGAAGTCGATATCTTGGTTAGTCAACAGTGGCTGCACCACCGAATGTGGGACTTGTGTCTTAAGCACACCCTTCTTAGCGCAGGTGACATGAGGTCCGAGTTTCGACCAGATTACATCGTTGTGATTGCGCAAAATATGTTGCAGATTTGCACAACATCGCGGCTAAGCAGCATGGAAGTTCACGGAGTTGGTATCGTGAGTATCCCTCTCCCTTCCTCATTCCCCCATTTATCTACTGAGGATGAATATGTACTAAAGCGAAATGAATTAGGTTGAGAAGGTTTATAACGTGGCAATGTCACTAATACTATTTACAACTGGCAATATGAACACACCAGGCGACAGTGGGATGACGATGTTTGGTACAAATCCGAACCACCAGGGGCAGAACTCGAATCTTGGCGCCGCAGTTCACTCTTCTTCCTCTACATTCCCGAGTCGCATAAGCGAACTGCTGAATGGATTTCTTGCGTTTTTCGCCCTCTTTAGGGGAGGCAGGCATCCATATCTGAAGCCTTACATAAAGGTTATGAATGACTTAGTGTCGGGAATTGATGACGATATAGAGGAAGTCAATCCTGAATTCAACATGAGCTGATCGAGGAAGAATGCGACTCAAAATCAAAGTTGAGAACACCCTACAAGCCAGGTGGGATAAGCGCAATGCTCTGCCGAGACTCTTTGTCAAGAGCTTTCAGAGCTAGCAAACAACCCGTATTGGCTATATTAGTTGGAGAGTTCCGGGGATAATAGGTAAGCAACGCCACCGAGGCAAGTAGTCAACACGAGATATGTGGCTGACACGTTATCGAACCCGTAGCAGATGAATCTATGATGAAAGCTGTAGCAAAAGACTTACTCAGGGTGCTAAAATCTTCTTCTGCTATAGCAATAGCATATCAGAGGTACAACTCAGGTCAGCGCTTTGGTATCACCGATAGCAATACCGAGCAATCATACGGGTCGACAATCTCGAGGGCATGACTTCTCTACGAGCCATGAGGTACCCTCCACTGTTGGCGAACCATGGTATTAGGGTGAGGCTTGTCTCTTGCGCCAAGTTGACGGCATGCAGGGACTTGTGGCATCTCGCATTAGTGTGGATGTCGAGGTTGCTGGTGTATGCATTCCCGTTAGTCACTTGACTACGGTGTACTCATTTTCAGGGCTGCCGTGCAGTAGTTCAGCGGGACAAGTAATGTCTCGCCATGTACACTATCTTTTGAGGCTGTGCCTGGTATTCAATGGGTGGTTGGGAACTGGCACAGCCTGCCTGATCTTGTTGAAAATTTTGCCTGGCCTACACTTGGAATAAGGCAACGAAATGGCGGTCTATATTTTGCCACTAGCTACGATGCCTTATCTTACGGGCGGAGACGCTGAGGGGAATGAATGGACAGTTATATAGTAAGATGGGGCGTATAAGAGATTCCCGCTTCTGGCTCTGTTATTAAATACTTGAGTTGCCGGTACTGAAACAACCGCGTTTCGAAATCATACTGCAATAACTGATAACACTATGGCTAGACTCGGCATAAGCTCATATTGAAAATTCCGAAGAGAAGTCACAACCCCGGATGTGTCCATGTTAACCCCGTCGAAATTACGTCCCATGACCATGTTTGGTACACTGGAAAAGCACTCGAAGACTTAAATGACTCAACCTTGCCCCATCATCGTGGTTTGTCAAACTGTGCGATTTCTCAATCTCTTTGAGTATGATGGAAACTAGTTTCTTCCTCTTACTGATAGACATGTCCATCCAAGGAAAATCGTCATGGGCTTATTCAAAGCTTCTCCAATAAGGATTTCTGTCGATAGGAGCTGTGGTACCGAGGCCTACAGCTTGCCGTTCTCAATGTGCCTGGCAGTTCAAAGAGGGGCTTGGTGAGGCAGACTCGCGTCTGCCCTACGCGCGTTGCCTTCCCATGTGGTCCGCAAATCCGCCTGCAGATAAATATGTTGGCCGACGCCGCACAGCGGGTTCATGCGTCCGCCTTACAGCTGGCAGAAATAAAATAAAAAAGTGAAATAAAAAGGACCCCGGGTATAAAATTATGAGTAATCGATTGACAGCAAAATAAGCTTCAGGGGAGAATCGAATGCCGAGAAGCCCTGTGGGGCAGCCCCGGATCGCCGGTGATCGACAGGGTATCATGTGGGTTTCCGTTCCGTGGTTCATGGCCCGAGCCGCCGACCACACTCCGGAACTAATCCGAGTACCTGCCGGAATTGGAGGTTGTTCTTTCCTCATGTTAATCCAACCAGTGAGTCAGAATGACGTTCCATATGTCACCCTGTCTATATCAATGGCGATGCTTTTTTTCTTTTTTCTTCTCCCTTCGTTGCTTGCGATCTTCTCCCGCTTGATCATGCAACACCCGATTGTCTCGGTTATTTTGTCTGTCCCTGTTTGATGGGAGATGCGGCGACATCGATCTAGGGAGACTTGGACCCTCGGCAGTGCTGAGCTCTCGGTTTGCAACATCCCTCGGTATGAGCCCATGCCTCGCCATGTGTTTAAGGAGCGGATAATCGCGCCGTCGCTGTTGAGGACTGTACTCGCCTTCGACAATGTGGTCACGAATGTGTTCCATGCGCTCAAAGAAATTGAATGACCTATCTCCAGAACGGTCGGCGGCGAAGAACTTTTGACTGTCGCAGAACCAGCACCAACACTCCTCAGGAAAGTTCCATTGAAGGTGCTCACTCACGTGCTCTGTCCACTCTGTCGTCGCATCTGCTGGGAAGCTAGACCGACAGCCTGTGAGTCTATGAAATTCACATGGGAGACGTATTGCAGAGCTAATCGCAGGCTGGTCCTGGAAATGCTCGTTGAATGTTCGACCTGGAAGCCGACGTGGGATTGATGTGGCTAAGGAGCTCGACGCTCGCACCTGTGATCGGTTGCTGCTACTCCCCACTGTTGAAGGAACACTCTCAAGATCATAATCTAAGTACGGGTTGCTGTTTAGTTTGTACGAAGAATACTCGGAGTCCTGGTCCGAAAAAGATATTGAGCGTCCAGTGTCGCTGAAGTCAGCAGTTCCCAGACTATCCCACAGGAAAGCTGAGCTTGGCCCAGATCCAGACATCTGCCAGTGCCCGCTCTCGTTCATTTCACTTTTCTCTGGAAGACTTTCTTGCAAGGACGTGAAGTCAAAGTTGTTTGTCGACCCCATATTGACGGAGCAGTACGCTCGGCCTAGATTTCAAAGACGAAAGGTGGGGTGGTCAGCTGTACGCGTAGTTCACCTCTATCCGCTACAACAAGGTCGAAGTTTAAATAGATGTCGATGATCCGGGTCTGTCAGACTTATACGTGAAAAGAACAGTCCCCGCAACTCGAAGTTCTGTATCGGGAAAGAGTGGTTCTAAATGAGCCGTGGGCCGAGATGGCGAGACGCTTTACGGGTCATAGGAACTGCACGCACTTGTGTGGCTACTGCAAGTGCAGTGCATGCAGCTGGCGCCAATCCTGCAGATTCCAGAGATACAGACGAGGGTCACGACAGATTCACAACAAAATGTCCGATGAGGAGATCACAACGTTGGGCTCCAACACGAACGCGACTCTGAAATTCTGGATCGCTGGTCCGGTCTCAAAACGCTTGTGATCAAGACTATCTTGGGGATTAACGATATATCTCTGGTTCACTCATTTCCCTCCTCGAAAATCCATTGGGCGATTCATTTTCCCACTCTTCAACAGGACGGCACAGCGGCTGGAAGGATATGGTTCTCCACTAGAAGCAGTGGCTGCACACCATCTCAGAAGTTGGGCCACGGGAGCCAACCCTCCTTTTCTAGGAGTATCTTTCGTCTATCCCAGTCAGAGGCGATTGCCAATCGCCAGAAATTTCCCCATTCTTTCCCATCACGCCTTATGTAACCGACAAAGCGCTGTGTCACAGCGAATCCAGCCACGAAAGTCGGAGCTGGCTGCCGGTTGTCTTGGCCATCTAGTGACTATCAACCGTGTCAGTGGTTCTCACCGCAAGAACTTATACCGAATATGGTTATTATTTCCTTGATTGCTTGTAAATTGTCTTGGATATAGCGGTCTGTCTAACATTTATGTTTTGAGGCTCCCGAATTTTGCGACTCATTGTTACGTTCAGTAACTTCAAGTTCGGTAGATTTACCCAGAGGCTTCAACGAACACAGCCACTCAATTCACCAGCGACTATCCCGCGAAACAAATATCTTTACAGAGCGTTAATTCCTCAGAAAGATCTGACTATACCCTAAAATATTCGGATTTAAATTTCAGATTTCAGATTTGATCTGGCTTGATAATTATAGGCTTCGAACTTCGAACTCGTTGGAGATGACTGCAGTATTGTTGTAGATACGAAGTCGACTAATCAAGACGCGAGCTCATATGCCAGCCAAGCAGCCTGCCTTAACGAGTCGCAGCCCAGAAGGCCGGGAGACGGCCCAGACCCTGAAGATTGAGGCTCAAGAGCCAGCAGAAGAGCTGGAGGCATTCCCCCACCTGTGCATGTGTACTATGCAGTCGCGGTTGTGTTCATGCATCTCCTCCACTTTTGCTAATACATCTATAGACAGACGGCCCGCACTGTCCGCCCGCTGATTGGTAGACATCCTTGTCAATCTGAGTTCTCATGGTGGAGATGTGTATGTTGACGCGGAGACATTACTGTCGTCTCTATCTCCCCTGCTAGTTGGCGTTGACGTGGCGCTGATTCTGCTCTTGAAAATCATACGATAAGACCCGTTTCCCGATGTTAAGCGATTTGAGACAGAGGCGCTGAGATATGATCTTCGTTCGTTGATATTTTGGATTCATGCGAGCGCCGTATTTCTCGCAATTCTCGCTGGTTATCTCGTCAGAGTGACGAGCTCATGTAGGTTGGGAAAGCTGAGGTGAGTAGTGAGACAGTATGCAAGCCTGAACTCAAGGGCTAGTTCTGCCAGGAAACGCCCAATCAAGGGCGACTCTGTTACTTATTGGCAAACGTAACCCATGTCCAGCAGAGCCTCTTGTTTCCCTTCCTTCTGAAGGACGTTAAAAATAGTGTAGTCTTCTTGGGCGCTTTAGCCAAATTTCATTCAGGGGTACATAGTACCCTCGCTTTGGATATCACATTTCTAAACTGCAGATGCCCTCCAGTCTCATCTCCTCTCTTGATGATCCCCGGGAATGTAACACAGCAGATTTCTCGCTGGATGAGACTCTCCTCATCCTCGCCGCCGATGTCCTCCATCGTTGAGTGGTCGAACATGACCTTTTGATGCGGCAAGATTTCCGGCATCGACACTTGAAACACCGCCTTCTGCACGCCAAGATGGCGCGACAATTCTATGGAGCTGTTGACCAATACCCGCAGAGCTTGATCCCGTGTTTCTGTGCTCTTCGTGTCTGTTATGGCATCTAATATCCTGTTGACTCGTGTGATGACCTCCTCAGCAACATGGGATGTCTGCGCCTGCATCTTCTGCGGCGCTTCTTTTCGCAATATTGTAAGTGTTTGAGACCTCCACTGATTGACTGCTTCCGGTGCGCCTGGAGTTCCTGGTGAGCATTGATGCTCGATACATCATGAAGACAAAGTGCTTCGCACATACCTATTGAAGCAAGTAGGCTCTCCATTTGAGCAAATTGCTGCGCTTCGGCTCTTGACAACCCAACGAAATATACGTCAAATATGGTATCTACAAGTATCCTGGAGACGACAGATTGCAAGAGATGTACCTTTGCCGTCTGTGCCAGCTCCTCGTACATGGGGACTAGCTGCCCCAGCTCTTGTAAGACTGCGCCATCATTTGTTCTGGAGAGGTCTAAATCAACGCCATGTAAGTCAAATGTCCTCGAGACCGCCAGAATGCTGGGAGGCAAGGGGGGAAACATACCGAGCTTCGCTCTCCTAAAGTTGACAATGATCCAATTCTGCAAGCCGTTTCCTAGTCTCGCCATGCCGTCACCGAAGACCTCGTCGCTTGTCGATGAATCGGCCTTGGTGCTTGTGCTCACCCACTCCTTCAGCCCCCTGACTTGAGCCTTCAGATCTCGAATCTCGTCATCACGCTCCCGTACTTCGCGCTTCATGGTCTCCCATCCGGACCGCAGCTCCTCGCGCTCAGCCTCACGCACATCGAGCTCCGCCCGTAGCAACCGCAATTCCGTGTCGGTGCGCAAGAACTGCTGATTCAGCGCACTGTGTTTGGCCTGCCAGAACGACGCCGTCTCGCTCTCATTCTGGCTCAGCTTATCCAGCTCACGCTGGAACTCCGTCTCCATCACGCCTAGCTCTCGCTCTAAGACAGCGATCCGTAGATCCTTCTCTTTGACAAGCTGCGTGGCCGCCGCAGCCGCCGCCACAGCGGCCTGAGCTGCCGTGTTCGGCGCATTGCTGTCGCGCCGGCTGCTCGGCGTGGAACTGCCATTGTTGGTGCCATGTGCGTGGGCAGTCCGCTCTTCGGGACTGGGCGACGAGGACGACGAGGACGGCCCACCGAGTTGGGCACGGGGCGGGGGTGCGATGATGCTGCTTCGCGAGGTATTATTGCCCGAAGGCGATGAGCTGGTGGCCTGCCCAGGCGCCGTCGTACGCAGGACATGCGTGGAGGAACCGCCTGTGTTGCCGGCCCCGCGACGCTTGTCGGACGAGCTGTTCATGGTCGATCGTCAGTTGGGCTGAAGCTGCGATGCGGGGCAGTATCATGAATTGATCAACGTGAAACCCGACGAGGACGACAACGGTGACGCTGCATGGTGGGAGATGATCAAAATCTTCCAATTCCTCACGTCTGATGGGAAGGTATTTGGTTATGCAACTGCCTATCCGGCGGCAAAAAGACGATTATTGATATATATCGTTGCCTGGAACACAGGTAGGTTTCGCCTCAGTTCAGATCCGCCCACGCGAGTTACAGATGGTGCTTGCTGACTTCAGCCCTTCCGGGTGGTGTGGCGGGGCCAATTAAGTCGTCGTAGGTCACTTCGGCTGGCTGGAGTCCAGTGTGTCGGGGGCGGCTGTGCAAGCTGATAGTGGGTCCAACAGCTATTAGTGCGGAGTAACTTCGTTGGCGTATTGTCAATAGCAGCATCAAACCTACAGCTGCGTTACCTTGACCATGCAGTCCTATCGAGGACGTATAGCTATCTTCCTTGTCTTAGAGATAGGTCCGGGACGCCTTCGGTTAACCAGAGCTGCTAGGAGATCCCAATGATCAGGTTGAAACAATTCGCAGTTGGTATGTCGATTGTCTGTGGTCTGCTTCCATGCAAGAAGCGGGAGTTCTTTGCCCCAAGCCCTTAGAAATCAATCTCAGCCTCGACCTCGTATGCGGCATCCTCGACGCCATCGACCACACTAGGCTTGGCACCCATTCTACATATAGCGATCTTTTCCACCGGGACATCTTTCATCCAGATGTAGTCCTCGTACCTATCCAGGATTCCTCTAGCATTGTCAATGACTGACTTATCCCATTTGCCACGTGCCTTGCTCCCCTTTTGTCGTCCGCCTTTGACATAAATCATATTTACAATCGTTGCGTGTAGGAGCAACGGTCGGCTATCCTCGATCATCAGACCAGCCTCCTTGAAGAGTGCCTGTATCTTTTCGCCAAAGTTTTGTAGGAATCCCAGCTTGTCCTCGGGAGGTGCGTAGAGGATAGAAGTCTTCTCAACCTGGTGCATTGAGTTGAGACCTTTCAGAGTTATTGTTAGGTTCTCTGGCGGGTTCGCCTCCGGTGCCGTGGACCCCTCAGAGGGCGGGTCAATCGGTTGGGTAGGCATACCCGGCATCACAGGTGGTTTGATCGTGGATAGAATCTTCTTCGGCTTGATAGACTTCAGCAGCTCCAAAGCCTTATCAAGCCCCTCGCCTTTAGGGAAACTCATGACCCCTAATGTCAAATGCAGGGTCCCCACGGGCCGGACCGCACCATCTGGGACGTCAAAGCCTCCGAGGCTCTTCGGATTGGTGACATCCGTGCGGAACGTTGCGAGGCTTTCGACTAGTTGCGGCCGAGACACTGTAGTAACCAGAGGGATGCAAAGAAAATGCGTTGGGGCGGGTTTTGGAGGCATCTTGACGCGCCTCAGCAGACGACTCATTCGCAAAACGTTGGGCTTGTTTGTTTAAAGATCTGGGTGAGTGGTTGTTAGCTAATTGGTTCATGTGGGATGCAAGCCATTGTTGTATTGCTAGTGGGGCTCTGAGGGGGCTTGCAAGACGTCTCGAAAAGCGCAGAACCATAGCATCATGGGAGAAAGGATGGAGTAGCTTAAACACAGTGGACTGCGCGTACAATCTTCGGCATTGGTATCAGACAGCTCTATCCTGCACAGTTCGCGTATTATTGTTGAAGAGTAGAAGCCATGGCTGCCACCCTGTTGTTACAATACTGCATAGACTAATCACATATGACGTAGCCGGCCGGCGCTGAGGCTGAGGCTGTGACTAGAGGTAGTGGCATTCAGGGGCAACTGCTTCAACGAGATCTCTAGGGTAGAAGACTTGGAAAGAAAGGTGAACAGACAGCAATAAAGATCAGGACTCCCACGCCTTTGCTCCGGTTTGGTTGTAGGATAGCCTCCGGCGTTTTATTTCCACAGCGTTGAATATGGAGTAAGAGCCAACAACCGCTGCTCCTGCTGGTCCGGCCGCTGATTCCGTTGCGTAGGTATCGGTTCCGCTGTTGCACTAGCTCTCTTGCTTAGGCCATATTGGGTACCACCAAGGGCTAGGATACCCTGGAAAGCACACCCAAATGGGCGGTGGCAGTACCCCACAGTTGGCGATATCCCCTACAACATTGACACAGGGCGTATAAGCCTGTATGAAACGATACACGCCCAAATATGCAGGAGTCGATATGGGGAGAAGTGTTGCCAAGACATGCGGAGTCTCTATTTCATAGATGGTGATAGCTGTTCAGATCAATAGAGGGCCTTCATCAAGCCTACAAGTATTTCTTGTGTGGAAATTTACGTCGATATACCGTTCAATATTTGTAGACGAGCTAGCTCTTCACGAAATTGGAGAGGTGAAACAACAAGAGCAAGGCGAAGAAGGTATCGTCAAAAACACAGCCAGTATCACCTCATATTGGATAGATTAGCAGCTCTAGAAAGTCAAATCCCATTCCGCTACAAACACCACGAAGCGTCTCGGCGGACAAGGACACAACAGCCACCGCAAAAGCGCCAGCCTCCCACTCCGCAGAGACTATTGTTCCCAGCGCAACGACGTGGCAGCCTCTTGACACTCTCTTTGTCCAAAAAGGCATTCTATTCGGCATCACCAAAATAAATAAATAAAGCAAATGCTGTCCATGCCTGAATGCATAGTCCAGGCGCTATTGTCCATAGCGGTCTGTCGTTAGAGGGATCTCTCTGGTCGTGCGTAAGCTGTGTAGGGGATTCGTCTGGAGATAGAATTTGGAAAAACGATAGGCGCGAAGAGGAGCCAATGCCCCTTAAAAAGTCAACTCCGAGGTCGTGCTTAGTTGTCGAGGTGGAGCCCTTGTTTCTGATGCTACCGCGGCTGACAGACACAAAGTAGGTGCTATGCGCTTCTGTCGCATCTAGGTTCCGTTGGCGTCGTTACCGCTAAAGAATTTATTCAGTTGCTTTTCAAGTTCCTCAAAGTCCACCTTGAGGGCCTTGAGTGCTTCCGTGATCTTACGGAGGCAGACGGTTTCATCCGGCTCGGGAGCGCCGTCCACGGTCAACTTGTGGCCGTATTGCTGGATGATTTGACAACTATCTCTGACCTTGTTGAAGCCCAGTGTTGCCGAAGACCCTTTCAAGAAATGTCCAAGACCGGAGAGTTCGTTAAGGTTCTTAGCAGCCCTAGAGAAAGAGAGGGGGGAAGCAGTGTCAGCAAGGTACGCATAAATCTCCCGGGCGCAAAGCAAGAATGCGAGGTAAGGAAGTCAAAAAGGAGGTAGGTGACAGTGCAACATGACAGAATAAGATTCTGTGCGGGAGGTAACTCACAGTGCCGTGTCCATCTTCTCAAAGGTTTCCTCTGCCTGCTCGAAGAAGCCAAGGACGAGGGGTTTGGAAAACTCGCGTTCGTCCTCACTCTCGTCCATCTCTAGGATCTGAGAGAAGGTCGCCATGTCGACATTGTCTCCTAGGTCAGGCATGGTGGCTGATCCGTCGTCCTATAACCCAGCGCCCCATAGTTAGTCACGGAGTTGGAACAGATAGAGCGAGCAGGACAAGACAGCGGTAAAGATTGAAGCACGGAGAAGAAGGGCCTCGCCTGTCACGCACTTCGGAACTAGGCATGTTGGCTGTGACAACTTTTTCAACGTCTCACTTCGGCGGCTTGGGGTCTATGAGAAGGACAAGGCCAGGCGAGGCAAGGCAAGGTCGGGGCTGGTAGGGCAAGTAGATGGATGGCCTGGTAGGGCAAAGTGGGTTGAGTGACTAGATAGGGGAAGGTATCCCGAGCGCCAGATGAGGGCAGGTGACAACGCAGAGCCGAAGCCTTATGTACTCGTCAAGTGTGTAGACCCAGAATAGTAAGGTGGATCCCACAATTTTTCGGGGTAGGGTAGTTTGGGCAGAGGGGCAGGCGTGATGCAGCAAGGACGGACGGTAACAGCACAGTACAGTATGGTATGATACAGTATAGTACAGCACAGCCGCCAGATGCAGAAGGGGTTGGGCGACAAGAAGCTGGTCAGCCACAGCGGAGCGAACGACATGCTGCTTAACAACCGCCTTACCGCGGGTTTGCGTCGCCGTCGTCGTCAGACGAAGCATGGCACTTGCAACGGGGAGGCGCTTTTCTCTCTCTTTCTCTCTCTCTCTCTCATGCTCTCCCTCTCGCCCCTTCTCCTCTCCCCTCTCACTAGATTCTGTGGTGTTGTCACAGGTGACGAGCGTGGAAAGAATGGGGCGGGGTTGAGATGAGAGGCAAAAAGGGCGTCATGATTAACGGAAACGGTCCAGCAAAAGACGCAATGACAGGACAGGACAGGGGCAGGCCGTGGACGGGGCATATCAAAGGTGGACGGGGTAGATCGGGGAATACGGTACTCACTGGAAGACAAGCAAGGCACGGAGTGACAGGGACTGACGCAGGAGCAAGGCAGGTTTGCCGGTGCGAGGTAGACTGGCTGACGGAGGGGAGATCTGGAGAAGACGGAAGGTTGCCGTCCTTGGTTTGGAGGCTGAGAGGATGTATGTCGGTCGATGGACGTTTTCTGGAAGAGGGAGGGCCGGGCTGAAGGGGGGCGCGGCAATACCCAGCAAGCTGCCAGCTGTTCAGAGACGAGATGACGGCTGGCCAGTCGACTCGTGGGTTGTTGTGGATGGTAGACAGTGGGAAGATGTATGGTGGATGGTGGATGGTGGATGTGCGGATGGGGAAACTGGCGGGTCGATGCTGTTAGTCTGGCTGCATACACTACCTAGACTAGGTACTTTACCTAGGTAGGTAGAGGAGGTACAGTAGGGTAGGGGAAAGAAGGTAGGCTAAGTGGATTGCGCCGAAGTGGTTATAAGAGCAAGCATACGCATACGGAGATTATATTATGGAAATAGTCGCAGTTGAGGTAATGCGGCAAGGAAGAAATCGCCAGAAGCAAGCCAACACCACCCTGACTGAGATAGGCAGCGAATTATCCCCATTGGGTTGGTCGGCTGGAGTTTTTTTTCAAGACCACCTGGGCACCACGCAGCCAGCCCTTGAAGTGCTGGTGGTAGCAGAATGAAAAGGCAGCTGCACCTGCACTACTCAACTTTAGCTAGCACGGTTCTGCCATCAGCGGTCGTGCTACCTGCTAGTGAAGATCCGAGCCAAGACCCATTATATTCACAGTACCTAAATGGCTTACCTGACCAGCCTAGTTCATGTGGTGAGGTACGGGAAACGTCTGTCTGACTTGATCGTGGGCCCTGCTCAACTCTGAAGTGGGCTGTCATTTCTCTAGTGAGATATCTTTCCAGTAGGATTTTCCATGTGCTCTCTCTCGCTCTCCCTCTCTCTTTTCTGCGTGTCTCTTCGTTCAACCGCATGTAAGTCTATCAGTGCGTCCGTGCTGTTGATGTGGGTATGTGAGCAGGCCCCCTTCCCCTTCCCCTTCCCCACGGGCCAACCGGCCAATGCCAATTATATAAGCCGGTTACCTGGAGGTAGACTGATACGGCACTGCGCCGACAACCGTCAAGTCTCTCTCGCCTACGCAGGAGCGAGATATTGTAATGACAGAACGTTTCCCATCTGCGGGTTGCGGGTGTGTAGCATAGCGGAGCGCTCGAGTAATGCACCCCTTCCTAGCACACCGTCTGCACCCGCAACCCCGAATCTAACACAGTTCAAACAGGCACCACCCATGCCACGGCCATCCCATCTGATCGGCCGGCCGGTGGAACCCACAGTGTGCAGCCGCGCCAGACGGCAGCCAAAGGCGTCATTGGGGGTGGCCCTTGCTCGCTGCTGCATCATATTTGTGGACGCCATGCCGCCAACATGGAGTCGGGGGCCCCCTTGTCCTGGCTTGCCTTACCTGAGCGTGCTGAGGTCGACCTTACCTTAGCTTACCTGAGCTGTATACCTAGGTAATTAGTTTTCGCCCTAGGTGCCTGGGTAACCTGGGCAGGAATTGAGATGGCTTCGTCTAAGGTGAGAGGTTTGGGGGAATCTCTGAAGTCATTTATCTCACCTTGACATGGCACTAGGTATGTAAGTAACGCTACCTAGGTAGTCTGGCTGGTACATACTAAGGCTTAGGTGGTGAAGGCAGTGATCACTGTGAGAGAAGAGTACCTGGGCAGGTGACAGGGATGTCCCAATATGGTTCCTTCCTAACCTACACCTGCCCTACACCTGCCCTACACCCTACCCGTCCTCAACGCAGATTAACTCGGACCGGGTGGATGCCCTTTTGTTGCAGAAGGACTGTATTGGCTCCTGTGATGCTTCATTCTTCCTTATTCGTAACGTCTGTTTATCTTCCATCCACTTCTGCAGGGTAGTTTCCCTAGCAAGCGTGGGGTGAAACGGGGGGCAAGCTGTACGGTTTGAGAAGGTGTCAAGTAACCGTGGGAAACACCTCTCCTCCATATCCCTTCGAAATCCCGCGCTGAGATTGGCGAGGAGTGTTGAACAAGGTAGGGGGGCTTCTCTTCCTCCTTAGAGCTGGTAGACGATACAGATAGACGACACACTCTTACAATAGTCAAGTCCCCACATCGGAATGACAATGTACTTACTGTACTGTACCTCTCCTCGGTTCCTTCCAGAACAAACCTTAGACTTTGGGACAGGTCCTTGGTGAGCAGGGGCGCTCTCTTGCCCCAAGCAAGTCAGGCAAGCCAGGTACCAGCAAGAGCGCTGCTGGTCTGATAAGGCTAAGTCTTGGACCGCTCCTGGGCATCACCAGCCCCCTAATGCATACCTATATATGTCGCCCATCTGGCCTAGTGGCGTAGGTCAGATAGAGTCATGATCGACATTGCCCTTTTTCCATTGTTTCCACAGAAGCTCTTCAGCCGGCTCTTTTGGCCATCATCACCCGAGCTTAAGCTTCGATCTGCACCCCTCTACTCCGGCCTCGCGCCAGCGTAGTCTTCGACTGTGACGCAACTCGGTCAGGGAAGCAGGTTTGTCGGGATCTCAAGATGTCGCGATATCGGGACAATGCGACATCATTCCATCTCCGGCACACTCTTGTCGGACCAGATTGGCCACGGCAGCACGGGAGCGACACGGCGGGGAAACAAGGTCAAGATCCATATACCTCTAAGCATTATCGTGTGCTGAGTTCACCAGATAGTTGGCATGCGGGTTGCTGGCAGTCTCCTACCTACTACGTGTTTATGCCAACTGTCTCATGACGGAGCGGCTAACACTGGACCGCAAAAGCTGTCTAGAGCCTCACTACCGGCCACGATAGCACAGGAGCTGACCGAGGCTGCGCGGCGTTCATCGTACCTCACGTCTACACGTGTTTGAGGCATTTCCCCGGGCAACCTACCTAGATTGTGGCAAGCATATTTGACGAAAGCATCGATATTTACCTCCGGTAAAGCTAAATAGGCCCCGAAGAGGGGGAAAGTAGATGCAGGGTCCATGCCTACCATCACCTCCGCCGAAGCAGGACCCCTTCTCGCGAAATATGGGAGCAAAGTATGCCACCAACTAGCGTGCTGTGCACATACGAAAAATTTACCGCTAGGTAAAGCCACTCAGCAATCGGCCGTTAGCTGTGCTCCAGGGTTGCGGTTCAGGCCATCCCTGTCCGCCACTCCGGTCTTTCCAAGATTGCATGAGATTCTCTTGGGAAACGGTGGGAAGAAGAGGGCATGGCGCCTCCCGAGATATCTCCAACTACTGCATAGTCCGTAGTGCGGTAAGCCGGGTCGAGGAGCGAAAGGCCCCGAGCGTCCTCAGTACTGTACGGCGACCCAAGCAACGCAACAGCATGTCTGTTGGTGGATGTCTTCAACCCGTCGGCTGGGTCCTCCATCTACTTCTGCGTCTGTTCCTGCTCGTGCCATCTTAGCGTCGCTTGCTGCATCGTGCAGTTCCCAATTGGAGAGACATGCGGTGGCTGTCCCGGTTGCGAGTCTCACGATGATGGGATGCCGACCTGACCTTGTGGCTAAGCGATCATACCCTTAGCCCCAATCCGCTTGCTCCGGCTTACGTCTCAGGAATTACACGCTATGCTAATGTTCCTGCTGGGTTGTTTGGCTTAGGGTTTCTTGAGTTTCCAGACGCTATACGCACAGCTTCACGCCAGTCATTTACCCGTAGGACCGTCGCATGCTAGCTACAGAGCATAGAAACTATCCCGGCTGCCTTTACGACAGATCTTGCTAGATGTTCTCCTTTCACGATTATTACAAGACCACTTTGCATCGACAACATAACCAACTGGCGTTACTTACCCATTAATCCATAGTAGAACAGACCAGGGTCGTCCAACTGTCACAAGAATTACCCCACCACCCCTCACTTCATCGCATCGCCGAACTTTTTTTTTTCTTCTCTGTCCGCCCACCGCCCACCGCCCATGCCAGAGCCGGGTCCAAGCTCAAGCTCCATTCAGCACTGTCAGAGTGGGGCGCCATGCATGGCTGGTCCTTTGGTTTTTCCGACGTCACTGGCAGCGTCATTTGAGAATTTGAGGGTTGCACTGCATCTGCACGCCAAGCGCAACTCCTATTGGATGCAGACCTCTGCTGGCCCGCCATTTCCCCAAAGCGCCAAACGCCGTCTCACGTCTTTGCCCTTTTCTCTCGAACCACCAGCAAGCTGACTCTCTATGGAGTCCTGTCGTGATGCCTGTCTGTTCGCAGAGGCCTTTCACACCACGTTCTGTACAACCTGATCATGTGTTGGGACCCCAGGTCATACGACATTGGGCGGTATTGGTTGTGCCCGTGGCTGGACATACTCTATCTGTTTTAATGTGTGCCATACCAGCATGTTCCCCGAGAACCTCGAGGCCCTGGGTATCCCTGATGAATGCTGCCATGTCACGTCGGAATCGGGTCCAAGACCGGCACACGCTTCAAGGGAATGATCCTCCTAGTGCTCCAGCTAAACCCTCTGGATCGGATATCGGCACAACAATTTACGTTGATATGGGCGGCCCACACTCACAGGCTTTTGGTCTGTAGCAGCGTGTGAGGCTTATCCAAGTTCCCGGCGGCCTGTCATCATGCCCGCCCTCCCTTCTTCCCATTTGAGCAGGCCTTGCAGCCCCTTTCTAAATGACGCTCTTCTACTGGCAAGACGGCTGTCCCCGCGTGTCTATACCAGTATGGGTACCCATGCGTTGAAACGGGATGTAAAAAGGGTGGCTTCCTCGCTTGTTGACGGCACCCATGACCCTATCAAGTCAGACATAAGACGCTAGTTTGGCATGTCGGTCCACAGCCTCTCAGAAACCTGGCTCCACCACAAGTTTGGATCGTTTTCCACAAGGGTGATCTTAAAACACGCATCTCGCCGTGTGAATCGTAGGCCCTATAGGTTTCTTGGGGAAGGCGGCCAAAATTTCGGACATCCCTGTCAACCCTTCTCTTCCCACAGGTATTATAGCGCTGAGGTACCTGGCTGACCGGCCTTACTTACCGATTGAATCATACTAACAGCTTCCGCCCTGGTGCTCCCAGCTCACCGAGCTGACGGCAGACATACAAGCACCAAAGTCCCGCGGCTGAATTGCCGACTTTCGTTACAATAATCTCACCTCAACCATGAATGAACGGCCTCGACTGAATGGCCACGACACAGAGGTGGCTTTAAAATTCAGCCGTCCTCATCCCTAATTTATGACAACATGGGATTTCTAAGCTGTTGCACAAAACATCTGGGCGTATTCCGTGCGAGTGATGCCAACATGGCTAGTTCATTTATCGGAAGTCTACGAGCTAACGATTATGTCTAAGTGATCGACATCCGTGAGAGAGCCTCCGTCCACAACCCCCGGCGCCCTCCTTTGTCGTGCTTGGAGAAGGACCATCCTGCATCCGCCCTCATTGTGGTCGGCCATGCGCCGATCCCTAGTCACCATCGAAACTCTCGCGCTCTAGCTCGTCAAACTGGACCCCGGAACTTCACCGTTTCATTCTTATCACCTTACTAGTTTTATGACATCCCGCCGGACCTGCATGCAGTTTGCATAGTTACACTTCAAAACCGGTTTTTGACGACCTCATAGCCAGTAGTTTCCTTTCCACGGCTTGGCCGGACCTATCAAGACAAGGGCCACGGCTTATTTTAATCGTTCCGGTCGACACTATTTTGCTCACAGGTGTCTCCCGTGGTGCTAGAAATTTCCATGCCAAACCACTGTGACGCTATCATGAGACCTCAAAACGACAATGGGCCGACGTAGGAACGAGTTGAGGTTGATGGACACCGACGATCACGTGCGGTGAGAGCGAGGCAGGTTGATATTCAAGGCTTGAGCGACGCCGATTCCTGCCACTTGAGGTAACCTCGTCGTACCTTGGCGTAACAATCCCACGATTCCGCCGGGACACCCTATGCCTCATATCGAGTAAAGGGCCGCACAGTCAAAGCCAAAGACGGTAAGTCCTCGTGATGTGACTTTAAGGGTTCCTCAACGCCGGGAGACCTCGCTGCACCATCACGGCACCTTGCCTCATTCGTCACCTGCATGGACGCTGATAGGGTGCACGGATTCTGCTCTTGCCGAGACCACGCAGACGGGCCTTCTCCAATCCGTGAGACTCAAAGCAGAACCTTTGATGCCACACTGAGCAACCAGGCAGCATCTTGCCAGCCACCCTCGTCGGCCTTCGGTGGGGGCATCCGCTCTTCGGTCGAAGTTGCAACGACACCCTCAAACTGCCTGAGACTGGATCTGCGCGAGTGTGAAATCTCTTCCACTTCACCATCGCTTGCCTCGCCCTCAGTCTCAGACTCTTCGTCGTTCTCCTCGACCGAGAAGAGTGTCCAACCTAGGACATTACCGAACCAAGTGCCTACTCCAGCGCTGTTTCGCTTGACTAATCTCCGCACATGAGCCTCGTCTTCCTGACTGGTGTCTTGATCGATGGCCTCAAGCTTCTCGTCCAAGTTCACGAAGTCTGGCCCTGCGAGGTGAGCCTCTTCTGCCAGGTGTGAATGATGCGGGAAGTATCCGTCAATGGAATGCCGTTCTAGCGGCGTGAGCATCTGGCTCCGGTTGCCCGCGCGGCTTTGGGATCGGCTGCCAAGTCGGCTGCCGTTGGGCGTCTCGTCGTCCAGTATGCCCAAGCTGCCTCGTCGGCTGGTGTGCCGGCTCGTAAGCTCCCTCTCCCTTGCTAGCTCGCGCTCGAACAGGTCTTCGTCCTCGTCGTGCATCCCCGTGAGACTCGTAGAGCTGGCTCTAGAGACGAGCCAAGCCTGACCCTTTGATTCGCGTGCCTCACTACTGATCAAAGCTCCAGCCCGCAGCAGCCAATCACTATCATTCCGGTCCCTTGCCGACAGAGCTCCCGAATCGTCTTTCCTCCTGCGATGATGACCCGGCGACGCATTGCCCGACCTCGATTGGCGACCCCGCGAAGCTAGATGAGTAGCCGATTTGCTCTTGGGGAGGTGAGCTCCAGGCGTAGAAGCGTGACGGTGGTGAGAGCTTGATCTAGCTGGTGAGTTGGACAACAGCCCTGGCGTAGTGGGAGCTGATTTGCCCCGGAGGTAAGACGTGCTGCGAGGCGTGGGGACGTTCAGATCGTCAGGTAAGGCGTCGTGATCCTTGAGGGGGAGCTTCGAGGTGAGCGGGGCCAGGGACAGGTGGTTGAGGTTCGTTGAGGACCTGTTCTTCCGCCGAACTTGATTCGAGTGCTGATTGTACGCGACGTCCATCGTGAGAGGCTCCTCGTCGTGTAGCTCAGGCCGATAGCTTTGATCCCAATTGAATGTGCTGATGGAGTGAAATATCCTCGTGCAAGCTTGTAGTTGTTTGCGATGGAGGAATCACGACACGGGCGTGTTCGGTTAATGGAGCTGGGGAGAGCCGAGGCGGTGATAGCGATAAGTCACTCCACTGTAGGTGCTACTGGGGATCGCGTTTTCTGGCCTGGATGGAGGAGGAAGAATGGGAAAGGCAGTGGAAGGCTGGGGCACCAGTAACCCGCAGAGCACAAGCCTATGAGAAGATGCCGCTACCGAGGGAGTAGACTGGCCTGTGATTTGATCTCCTTGCATTTTGCAGGCGCCACTGGATCGCCGTAGTGGTGCATTATCATCAAGTAATACCGTTGTTTTTAGTGGGCTGCATAAGTGCACACTGTATAAATGACACTGCGGTAAGCGCCAAGTAGCGCGAGAAGTACCCGAGCAGAAGGTCGGGTCCCCTGGTATACCGTGCCGTCTTGTCGTTAGGCACCGTGCCTCTATCAATTTTTTGAAGTCGGCATCAAAGAGCTGCTCACAAACAGAGAGACCCCGGTCAACACTTTCGGCAGGCCAAGCTACCAGACGGTGTGAATATATTGACCTCTTGGACCTCAAGCCAAATTCCTAAAGCCGCCTGGTGTTTTGTCGGGAGTCAATAATGCGGAACCTGCGCAATATCCGCCACAGCGTGGTCAGGGCTCCGTCCGACATAACGGCAACATGCTGGGATGCTGGGAAAGACGAAGTTCTGGTTGCTTGCGGGCCAACCGAGTACGACGCAAGGATTGAATTACTCAGAGTTGTGGAAAATCCAAGTCCTCAGGTCCCAGAGCTGTAAGTGCTTCATAAGCCTCATGTGTGAAGATGCCTAACAGGCGCTTAGACAATGTGAGAGGATCGCTGCATGGGACGCACCCAGCCCAAACCCAGACCTGCTGGTCGACAGGATAGTGAATCTGCACTATTTTGGCGATACCCAGACAGCCTGTCTTGTCCTTGCTGGCGGTGACATTGTCATTGTCAAAGAGGAAGACTTCCCGTCTCCAGATGGCGTCCATATCGAGATCGTCGGCTCGATAGATGCTGGCATAAAAACAGCTCGGTGGTCACCAGATGAAGAACTCATCGTTATCTCGACTGGTGCAGATACTCTGGTCTTTATGAGTCGGGGCTTTGACGCTATTGCTGAGGCGACGATGACCTCGGATGACCTGAAGGCATCAAAGCACGTTTCTGTTGGCTGGGGAAAGAAAGAAACCCAGTTCCAGGGCAAGGGTGCGAAAGCCCTGCGTGATCCCACGATACCGGAGAAAGTCGACGAAGGCGTTCTTAGCGCCAGTGACGATGGACGAACTACTATTAGTTGGAGGGGAGATGGTGCTTATGTTGCGATCAACAGTATCGTGTCTGGGTCACGGAGAGTCATTCGTGTCTATACCCGCGAAGGTGTCCTCGACAGTGTAAGTGAGCCAGTGGACGGGCTCGAGGGAAGCCTGAGCTGGAGACCAGCAGGCAACCTCATGGCCGTGATTCAGCGGCTCGCGGATCGTGTGGATGTCATCTTCTTTGAGAGAAATGGCCTTAAACATGGCCAATTCACACTGCGAGCCCCTGAAGCACTGAGCGAGAGTATCACTCTTGAGTGGAACTCAGACTCTACAGTCCTGGCTGTCATACTTAAAAGTGCTATTCAACTCTGGACAATGGGCAACTACCATTGGTATTTGAAGCAGGAAATTTCTCTACAGACGCCAAAGCCGCTCATATCTTGGCATCCGGAGAAGCCTCTTCGTCTAGCCACTGCCGCATCAGGTTTGTGCAGCCTTGTATTCCGATGTCTACTCACACTAACTCATGAAACAGATGACCTCATCCAACAAGAATACGTATTTACCACTTGTAGGGGCTCGATGAAGCCGCCTCACGACCATGGTGCGATTGCCGTCATTGACGGCCAGACCGTGAAAGTCACAGCCTTCAGGACTGCCAATGTACCACCACCAATGGCGATGTTTGAGTTGCAGGCCAAGTCAAATATCGTGGATGTTGCTTTCAGCCACGATAACTCAGCCCTAGCGATACTACACCAAACCGGCATTGACCTGTACCAGTGGCAAACCAAAGGGCCGCGTTCTCTAATCCCAAAATTGCTCAGTAAAGTTGATTTCGAGACATCCGAGGACGCTGTCCTGTCCGGCGGTGTGCTGCGGATATCTTTCGCCGGAAAAGGAGAACTAAGTCTGCTTCATTACAACCAAGACCAGAAGCTATCCCGATTCCTTTTTGAGGCTGATACCCCTGAATCACTACGATTTGAGACAGATATCGCAACACCTATCGAGTCGTTAAGGATGGTAGTCTGCCATAATGATGATGCTGGAGCATATGTGCAGGCAAGTTCCGGGAGACTCTTCAGAGTCGACACTGGAACCACCGAGTCGACGTCAATCAAGTTCCCCATTTTCCTTCCGTGGGTGGAAATAACGACGCATGAAGAAGAAACCATAGCAATTGGCCTGTCAAGAAATGGTCATCTCTACGCAAATTCTCGTCTTCTCACGAAGAACTGTACTTCGTTTCTTCTCACTCAGGACCACGTTATCCTAACGACAAATAACCACCTTCTCAAATTCATCCATCTCACAAGTATAGAAGGTAGGCGCCTCTCCTAGCGCTGTCATATCCATTTACACTAACAGGAACAGAGCTAGAAGTCCCACCAGACGACCCCGAAAACGATGAGAGGTGCAGAAGCCTCGAAAGAGGTGCGAGGTTGGTCACGGCTATGCCAACAAATATGAATCTGGTCTTACAAATGCCGAGAGGCAACTTGGAGACAATATTCCCTCGAGCCATGGTGCTTGCCGGAATCCGGCAGCTTGTGGACGAGAAAAACTATGGCAGAGCATTCGCTTACGCTCGAACGCAACGCGTGGATATGAATATCCTATATGATCACCAACCACAGCAATTCCTGGCCAACGTCGGTCTATTTCTGGATCAGCTCCAAGACGTCACATATATTGATCTCTTCCTATCATCTCTCAGGTATGCTTCTTTCTGGGGGGAAATCAGCTGATATCATGCTAATATCGTGCAGAGAGGAAGATGTGACACAAACCATGTACAAAAATACCAAGCCTGCAAAGAAGATCGATGCAGGCATAGTTCTGCCAAATGGGCAGACCGCTACAGCTGCACCAACGCTTCTGGCAACAACCAAGGTTAACACGATTTGTGATGCCGTCCTGAAGTCTCTTCGAACACGGCAAGACACTAATTTGCAAAATATCATAACCGCGCATGTTTGCAAAACACCACCAGCTCTTGACGACGGGCTGCTGGTTGTTGCTGAACTCATGCAAGAAGACGACAGCTTAGCCGAGCGAGCCGTTGAGCACATCTGTTTCTTGCAAGACGTCAACCGGCTCTATGACCACGCTTTGGGGCTGTATAACTTGGATCTTGCATTGCTTGTTGCACAGCAATCGCAGAGGGATCCAAGAGAGTATCTCCCCTTCATTCAGACCCTCCATCAAATGTCGGACTTGAGGCGAAGATTCACCATTGACGACCATCTTGGCCGTCGTGAGAAGGCTCTGGCTCATCTGCAGACTTTGCACGCCTTTGACGAGGTCCAGAACTACACCACCAAGCATAATCTATATCAAATAGCCCTCAAGTTGTACCGGTATGAGCCGGAACATCACAAGAATTTGACCGACCTATATGCGGCATATCTCGAATCGAGATCGCAGTTCAGGGATGCTGGCTTGGCGTACGAGTCCCTCGGCAACTTCGCGAAAGCTACAAGCTGTTATCGTGCTGCTGGTGCTGGTGCATGGCGTGAGTGCCTTTTCACGGCGCAACAACAAGTTCCACCCCTTTCTGGATCTGCGCTCGCAGACCTCGCCGGCACTCTTGCGGAGGCACTCTATGAAACAAAAGACTACGCCTCAGCGGCGAGGATCCATGACGAGTACCTGTCCTCCACCGATTCTGCCGTACGTTGTCTCTGCAAAGGCTACCACTTCGCCGACGCCATGCGCCTGGCCGTCCTGCGCAACCGGCCCGAGCTCCTCGAGTCGACCATCGACACCGGTCTCGCCGACGCCCTCTCCTCGTCCACGGAGCTGCTCGCGGACTGCAAGGCGCAGCTCCGCGCGCAGGTGCCGCGCATCGCCGAGCTGCGCAAGAAGGCGGCCGAGGACCCGCTGGCGTTCTACGAGGGCGAGCGGCCCTCCGGGCTCGGCGACGTGCCCGACGACGTCTCCATCGCCGCCTCGTCGCGCGTCAGCACGAGCGCCAGCCTGTTCACGCGGTACACGGGCAAGTCCGGCAGCGTGGGCACGCTGGGCAGCAACGTCAGCCGCGCGACGAGCAAGAACCGCAAGCGCGAGGAGAAGAAGCGGGCTCGCGGCCGCAAGGGCACCGTCTACGAGGAGGAGTACCTCGTCAACAGCGTGCGGCGGCTGGTGGAGCGCGTGGAGGAGACCAAGGGCGAGGTGGAGAAGCTTGTGTTTGGGCTCATGAGGAGGGGCATGGCGGAGCGGGCGAGGGCCATTGAGGCGTTGATGGATGAGATCGTCGAGGCCTGTCGGGTGGCTATCAAGGAGGTGTTTGGCAACGGTGAGGAGGAGAAACCTCAAGCTCAGGAAGGGGAGGATCCGATATACCACCCATCAGGGGCTGATGCGGTCTTCCAGGAGAGCCTGGAGGCCAGCAGGGTGAAGCAAGCTCCACCAGTGATCACGGCGTTCAAGAGGTTGTCATTACTGGGTTGATAAATGAGGATCACTTGATCAGGATTGACAAATAATATAGTGCCCGTTCAGGGCCCCGTGTATTAACGGATTTATGTCACAGTGATATACATCATCTAATATGTTACATGCTATGAGGAGGTGGGTGGTTTGGTCTCCGCCTCAGTCTCGAATGCTTCTGGAGCCTCCGTGTGGAAAATCTCCTCCTCCAGGGCCTCCGCACCAGGGAGCCCGCTCTCCACGGCAGCCACGCCAGACGCCTCCAGTGCGTTCTCTTTGTTCTTGGCAATCACCTGGCCGATCTTCTCGAGCATCTCCTCCGTCAGCACCGGCTGGCCCAGAGCCTTGCGCAGCTCGCGCTGCTTCTTGTTGAACTCCTTGAGAGGCGTGTTCATGGTCTTGGCCAGGTCCTTGCGCGCCTGCTTCTCTGCCGCCTCCGCCTCCTTGCGCGCAATGTACTCTGGCTCGTGCCGCGTCCGGAAGATGCTGTACCGGTTGCGCAACTCGTCGATGACGCCCCGAGGGACCGGGGGCCGCAGGAGGGTCGGGACGAACGTCTTCTCCTCCACGTCGATGCGGAGCGTGTCCACGGGGTGGTCCTCGTGCTCCTTCGGCGCGACCTTGGGCCATGGAATCCTAATGTTCAGACCGGGAACAATGCGGGCCCAGCTCGATCGCTTGGTCTGGCGGTCGAAATAGAAGGAGCCGTGCACGAGCTCCTTGATGATCACGTCGCGGGTCTCGCCGGTTGTTTCGTCCTTGACGGGGTGTACGAGCCGGACGGCGGAGATGGGGACTGGTGCCTCGGCGAGCTGTACGGCTTTAGTAGCGGAGTCAACCTTCCGGAGGAACGGAGGGACAGTGATATTTGACTATGCACGACTTCGGTCAGCAAAAGGGACGAGTTGTTGGTGGTTGGAGAACGGGGTCTCACCATTATAGCAGTGTCGTCCAAAAGGACCTGAGCAGAGTCCTTGACAATCCTCTTGATGGGGGCTATCCTGCCTTTGTAGGGGCCTTCTATGACCACGACTCTGTCGCCAATGGCAAGATTGAGGAACTTGATACCGCCTGCCCAGGCAGTCCTTGCATCGAGCTCCTCCTTCGACAGCACGCCCTTCACCGTGGAACGCTCCATGGCAACGGAGCCGTAGTATGTCCGGCTGCTCTCGTTCAGCTTGGGTATGTCTCGGCGCGGCGCGAGCGGGCCCATCTCCCAGTCCTGCCGCCTGGTCTCCCGCGCAGTCTGCAGGTCGGCCTTGATCTGGATCATGGTCCTCGCCTTCTCCCGCGTCTGCTCCTTCTTCCTGCCCTTGCCCTCGACGTCCTTGGCCTTCTTGCGCAGCGCCCGCCGAACGACCTGCCTCTCGGCCATGGCCGTCCGCCGCGCCAATTGCAGCATCGTGGGTGGTCTGGGATGCGGTGCCGCGGTGGTATGGGTGCGGTTTGGCTGTCGCGTATGGGGGAGCTCGACAGTTTTTTTGCTGCGATGCTCTGATGCTCCAATAATGTCTAGGCCCAAACCAGGGGTCCTGGCATTGAGTGCTCGGAAAATTCTGCCGCCGAGGTTGCGACGCTAGCAGCACTCCCCTAGTTGCTAGCACTGCAGCTACAGTGGGAATTACAATACCACTTCAGAGCTGGACAGTTATGCTGGCACGTGTTATAAGCCATGTCAATTATACTGCATTGCTCCTAAAATTGTGAAGTGGAATTCACAGATAGCTCGAGTGAGTTCTTATATCTCCGAGTCTTGCTAAAACAATATCATAGATCACATTGACCAGTAGCAATGAGTGGTATTGGTGTTCTAATCTCCCGTCTCTCTGAACTCTACAAAGTCGACTTCTCTGGGACAATATAGGACGACTGTGTTTTTCGGGACTGGATGATGTTCTAGCAGGCAACAGGTCGATTCATGGGTGTCCTAGGGTAAAGCGAGGCATGTTTTGCGCGTACATCTAGGGACCAGTCCTATTGCATAGGACTGTCTGGGCACACTTGGATATGCTTGGAGCTTTACCATTATTCAAGATGTAGTTGTAAGTAGCCATCGCCATCTGATTGAGTAAGCGTCATTTTGCATCGAAAATAAAAGAATATCATTGAAACTGTCGGCGAGACGGTCTCTGAGCAGCTTGCATCTCATCTGGGAGCGTGTTGACAAGCGTCGTTTAGCAACCATAGAAATGCTCAATGAAACCACTGCATTGCATGATGCACTAACACCCAAAGCACAGCTTGTTTGTTGGCAGGATGGGGTTTCCAGACGCTGGATCAGTGAGCAGATAGGTAGGAATGAGGTCGACACAGTGGAGAAATAGCAAGATGCGTTGCAGATGCCGAGGAGATCTAGCGAGTCTAGTCTGTGCAATTGAAAGCCGTTGGGAGCGATCAGATGACATCTTGGATCCGTTCCGCAGAGTTGAGGCTACCTATCGGTAGATATGCATGGCGATCTACTGGATCGGATGGTCCGGGGCTAGAAAATTCCAGCCAGACACGAGGGAGAGCTGCCCCCCGAGCAAAGACATTGGTGATTGGAAGGCAGTTCCAGGGCTGCAGTTGAGACCCGTATAATGCACTGCAGGCGAGGCAGGCGAGGCAGGCTGGCTTCCGTGCGGCTCTGACATGGGAAAAGTCCTACATGCTTGGGGGGCACGGCTAGGACTTTTCTGCTGTCTAGTCTCTGCTCTCTGCTTTGGTTGCTCGCCTGCTCGCGTGTCCACCCAAAAGCAGCCTGTGTCAGCCACATCTTGGTGTTTGGATTACCTTAGTGACTGGACTGGGGAGGAGCTCGGTGGTTCGGAGCTGCTGCGATCAATGCCGATGCTGGTTCCAGAACAAGCAGCTTCTGAAAGGAAAAGAAGGAGACGGGAGACGTAGCAGAGCGCGTCTGACGATAGGTCGTCTTTGACTAGATCGTCCCGTCCAGTAGATCTAGTAGCGTCGCCGTTCGTTATTACTTCTGCATCGCGGTGGATACAGGCGGTCAGGCTGTGCGTTTTCAGGGTCCCGCAAGATCCAAGGCCATGCGAGGTGCGTAATTACGGCGCCGCCGTATGGCGCAAGAACTCAAGAGAGAGGTGCAGCGTTTATAGTACTGCTAGGAGGGAGTCATTTCATTGTTGTAAGGAATATCAGGACCATCAGCTTTTGTGGCTGCATTTGGAGGAACACAGGAGCTCGATCCGTTGAAGGCAGAAGGCTGCTCAGCTCCAGGGCTGATGATATTATAAGACCAGCTTGCAAAAGATGCTGTCAGTCATCGTCACAGCGCCCGGTGTCTGTCTCTATCAGCCAGCGTCATTCGGCCTCGCCTGCTGGTGAAGTGTCTATCGCTTTGCATGTGAAGCTGCTGCTCGAAGTAAGTATTGCCCTCGCAGCGCTCCTCCTTACGAAGCACCGAACCGAGCGAGCAAATCTGCACGGGGAAGAGCTCCCTTGCATATCGGCGGGCGCACTACGGAGCACTTACAGGGCTGTTACCGCTCTTCTTCAGTGGATACAAGACGGGTGCTGCTGACGACGGGGGCACGCTGGAGAAAATACCTTTTGTGCGTTAGGGATCTTGCCCGAGGTAAGTGGCTGTCTTAGCACCAGCATGTTCCTCGAGGCCGGGGCCATGCACTTCCTACCTAGATCCTAGGTAGGCCTGCTGGTAAGGTTGTTTCGCCACTCAGCTCAGCGAGACCGACGGCGGCTGCCTCCTGACAGCAGCCGCAGCCCCTGACCAGCTGTGCTTCCGGGAAAGTTGGCCCAAGTAGAGAGCGGTCGGGGGGAACAAAGGCGGGTGTGTTAGTGGGTGTGTTGGTGGCCTGGCGCTGCCCCCCACACACGGAATCCAGTGACGCACCACCGCGAATGGCTCGCCAGATGTGGTTTGTGATTGTTGTTATCTGGCCCGGCATCCCATGCTTCAGAAGGCACCTCATTCTGAGCAGCATTACTGCAGTAGCTAGCAGCTATTGTGCTATGTAATGTCGTTCTATCCACCCTGGCTGAGGCGCCGCAGCCTGTTATGAGATAGAGGATCATGTTAACCGGTATCTGGATACCTATCAGGTAGATAGGTGCACGAAACTAAAGGTACCCCGTTTTAGGGCCGACGAGTTGGTGTGCGTAACGCAGTGTTCCTGTAATTGAACACCGGTGGCCTCAGGCTGCGAGTTAGAGCGGTACCTTGACGGGCAGGAACGTTACCCTAGTGAACAACTGAAAGTATCTCCTCGCGGTTCTTCACGGACGAAACAGCCACCTCCAGTCTTCAAGTCATCTTGAAGACGCAGATGATAGCTCAACACCCGAAAAAGCTCGTCCAATTCTCTTCCGTTTGGAGGTCAGGGTCTTCTAACCTGCAGAACCTGGCGTTTGTTTGTCCTTCCTCCGGTCCGCTCTCACCGTATCTCATGTATGTAAACCTAAATGCCTGCAGCTCGTAGTCCTCCTCCTGGTCTAAGCTTCCTCACTTGTCGTAGGAAAGTACCTGCCTAACAGGACTTGCCTGGTCGAGCTGCCTCAGGTACCTACCACTGACCACCAACCAACCCCCAACAGCCACTGACTGTTACTTGGGTGCGACTGCTGCTGTTCACTAGCAGATAGTCCGTCAGTCAGTCAGTCAGTCAGTCAAGCTGCCTGGCTGGACTTTCCACAAGCAACGCAGCAACGCACGTACACTTACCCGTACTTGCCTGGGCACTCAGTCCAGTCAACTCACGCACGCTCCACGCTCCACGCTCTACGCTCCACTCCACTCGCCAAAACTCCACTGCCCTGCACCTGCGCCGACTGTCATTGTCTCTCCTCTCTGGCGTCAATCCAGTCCATTCAAACCTCTTTCCCCCCCGTTATTTGCTTCCAGACAGAACCCCATCTCCCCCATCCGTCAACAGTCAACACACCCTCAAATCGACGACCACATCTTCGCCTGCATCGCGATCTCAGGCTCCTTCTCCCTCTGCAGCCACTTTTGTCGTCGGGAGCCCCCATCCTCCCCAGGAAAAAGGAAAAAGGAAAAAGCATTCCTCTCCCAGCCGAGACGATCTTCTAGACCCCTTCTTCTCTAACCACCACAACCACCACTACCCGACACACAACTAAACACAATGGCTGAGATCCGCCGAAAGCTGGTCATCGTCGGTGACGGTGCCTGCGGAAAGACCTGTTTGTTGATGTAAGTCCGCTCTCTCAACATTTCCTCCACTTCCCGCCAGCCCTCCGCCGTCCGCACCGTCACCATCACCACCACCACCAACAACAGCAGCAAAACCAGACCTCAATCCCAGTAACACTATCCATGCTAACACCAATCTCAGCGTTTTCTCCAAGGGCACCTTCCCCGAGGTAAGATAAAGCTCGCTGCTCCCATCAAATCATCGATGTCGACTTCATCCCCCCAAATCTTCGTCCTCCCCTGGCATCGGCAGCAAAACAAACGCAGTCTACAGCTGCCTCGTCCTCCAAAAACACCAACCACCCATTTGGCCATCGACGCATGACCACAGCCAATAACACTTCCATCTCTTTCATCAAACGCTCTAACGACAGAAATAGGTATACGTCCCCACCGTTTTCGAGAACTACGTCGCCGATGTCGAGGTTGATGGCAAGCACGTCGAGCTGGCGCTATGGGATACGGCTGGCCAGGAGGATTACGACCGTCTTCGCCCTCTGTCCTACCCCGACTCCCACGTCATCCTAATCTGCTTTGCTGTTGATTCTCCTGATTCCCTGGATAACGTTCAAGAGAAGGTGAGTCCCAGATACCCCCGGGAGGCTCGCCGCCTGCCCCGTCTCTTGATAAGCTACCCACTGACACGTGCTCTCTCCTGCAGTGGATCTCTGAGGTTCTTCACTTCTGCCAAGGTCTCCCCATCATTCTGGTCGGCTGCAAGAAGGATCTGCGCTACGACCAGAAGACGATCGAGGAGCTTCGCAAGACCAGCCAGAAGCCCGTCTCTCCTGAAGAGGTAAGCCCCAAGTTGCTCCCAGACTACGACTCGCACAGTCTACCCGATAGTCAAAGAGCGTCGATCCATGAGCTGTGCGCCCTTGTGCTTGTGATGATAGGATGCTAATTCCAATGTGTGCGAATAGGGTGAGGAGGTTCGCAAGAAGATTGGTGCCTACAAGTACCTCGAGTGCTCGGCCAAGACCAACGAGGGTGTCAGGGAGGTCTTCGAGCACGCTACTCGGGCTGCCCTGCTGTCTCGTAGCAAGAGATCCGGCAGCCACAAGAAGTGCCTGATTCTCTAAGGGGTCTCGCCCTTAGCGTAATCGTGACTCCCTTCGCCCGAATATCTCCGCCTTGTAATCCATCATCTTTCCCGCGGGCATTCGTTTCCTCCATCTCAATCAACTTGTCCACCACTGCCGCCGATACCGATCAGGGATGATCGGGGAAGGTTTCTTATTCTGTGCGGGGAGGACATGGGGATTTTGGTGTAGGTGTGAGGGGACTCGCCTGCATTGGTTTTCGGATGGAGTTTGATATCGTCTTGCGTGCTGCCGCTACATGCTCTCATCTATCTTCATTGGACCGGCGTGTCATCTTTGGTTGGGCCTAACACACACGGCGGGGGGGCTTAATTCTATTTTCCCCCGACTTTGGTAACGGAAGCGGTGTTGTTGCTCGCATCTGACAACAGCGAGGATCAGGCATGTTGTGTTGTGTTGTGTGGTATTCTTGTGTGTGAGAGAGAGTGTGTGTGTGTCATGTGAGTAGGGGAGAGGAGAGTTTGAGATGGTGGAGGAAGACGGGGGGATGAAAGACGGCCGGAGAAGAAGACGGAGAAGATACTCGTGTTTTTGTGTTGTGTAAGGGGTTCGCGATGGTTGTCGCCAGCCCCTTCAGGGCAGGTGGCTTATATCATAAATCTCTCTTTTTTCCTCTTGAAAGCTCTCTCTGTTCCTCGCCCCTTAGACCGCAGAGATCCTCGTTGTTGTCGTCGGCTATTATTTTTTATATCATTATTTATCTATCTTGGCTTGTCATTCTTCTGCTATCCGAATTCTAAGTCCTCTTTGGCTGCATACTTTATAGCCCGCGATGTCTCCGTGCCCAACCTCTCTGTATGCCCCTTAGAGAGCATCCCACCAAGGGACCGAGCATCCGCGACCGGGAGTGCTGCTTTTGTGTTGTGCACGATTACTAGCTTGTGTCTTGGCCCACGTTCGTGCTCATTTCTGATCCTCAATTGTCTGTGCTACCGTATTCTCAAGACACCGTGTGCCTATGTTATTCATGAATGAATAGCTGCCCCGGAGACAATATAGAGAATGGTCACGGGAACCAGGCCGTATCACGGGGTAGGGAGGGGTGGCAGCAAGACTTGGATCGCGCTCGCGGACATGGTTATCACGGCATATATCATACCATGTTCAGAGTGCAAGTCTTCAAATTTGGGGCACGTCAGTGTCAGTGGCCTAGCGCCTAGCCGCACTAGGAGACGATTACGATGGCCTCGTCGTCGAGGCTGATATGTGCGTGTATGTATGTATGCATGTAAGTGATTGGATTGTCTGCAAAAGGCAGAAGAGTAGCAGGGTAAGCTAGGAAGCGGTCATATCCATTTCTGTGTCATAAACTCGTAGCAAGCAAAGCAGCCGTTCCCGCCGTGTCCCTTCCTCCCCAGCCAGCTCAAGGGTTGTAGAAACCTTCCGTGAACGACACTGTCCCCCGCGAGGCTAGCGACCTCAGCTTCGTTTGCACGCAGATGACGGTGGGCTTGATCTGCGGGAAAGTCTGCCGGGCCGAGTAGTAACTGTAGGAAGGCCGACGAGAAGTCTACATGGGGCAGGACTGTGGAAGCATGAGCATGTCAGCACTCCGTGCAGCCCCGTCTTTGACGATCGTGTAAAAGACATCAGGACGTTTGGGACATGGGACACAAGTAGAGGTGAACGTACCGCGCCGCAGGAACCGCAGGACTTGGAGGCGCCGTCGGAGGCGGCTCCGCACTTGGGGCAGGAACTTCCGTGCATGTTGTCAAACCTTTGGGGGCTGCGAGAGGAAGATAAGTAATCTGGTATTCGTCTGCTGTTCGGCAGGAGTGTTCTGTCAATATCAGGCCGAGTAACTTGAAGCTGTAAGCAGCAAGTGAGTGAGGTGGTGCTGATAATAGAGGAGGAGGGGCTGCCTTTTTCGCCTCCTACGGGAGTGTAAGAGGATCGCAGGCGGGGTTCTTATAAGTCCCCCAGGCCTTCCCTATGCATGTGAGAAAGAGCTTGCTTGGGTGAAACCACCACGGCGAGAGTCACCACACCACACCAGCATGAAGTTGGTAGGCAGGCAGCCCACCCTCTCGTTACGGGAGGTCGCTACCCAGGTAAGTTTGCCATCTTGCAGTACTGTTCGACTATGGATAGGATCCGCTGGGTGTCTTACACAGACCTGCCTACCTACCTCGCCTGCCAACACCCTCACGGGGATTTATTTATTGGACAGCCGCTGCAAGCAGGTAGGCAGGTATAGGCGATCGCTGCAGAACGCGAGACAAGCACCCCCGCAGGCTTGTTCGTCACGCTGGACACACTTCGGGATGTCTAAGCCAAGTAAGTAGGCACGTAGGTAGGTAAGGGTGCCGCTCTCTGTCGGGCCTAATGCACGTTGAAGAGCGGATCCAGCCGGTGTTGGAACAGGGCTAGCTGCCCACCAGTCAGTCGCGTGGTGGCCGTCTGATTAGACATCCAAGTCAGGCGGCGTTTCGGCTGACGGATGGAACGTCAGCGATTGGGGGCTGGCTGGCTGGATGGACGGCTGTGGGAAGCTCCTACAATATATACAGATCTCGGGCTGAGAGCTTGGGATCACCACAAATGACCCTTGATTCATGTCCCGCGTGGATGAGCTAATGTATGTATACATGTGTGTCTAAGATCCCTGGGCTCCCAGCCTATGCAAGTCTATTCCTTTTGCCGCAAGCCCTGTCTTGTCTTTTGGGGGCCATTTCCCACGATACATGCTTGGAAATCGTAATGCTCCTTTTCTGTTCGTTCGATGCGAACCGATGGTTTGGAAGCCAAAAGCGCTAACCGGACACCGTAACCATGACCAAGTACAGCGGCATGCCTACATGCATTGAGCACTACCTCCCTCTCCTGCCATGACGTTAGTTAAGGGGCTGTTTTTGATTGTGCCTGGCGTAGGGAGAGCTTACCTCTGATCATCTTCCCGATAGCCTGGAGCATGCTGATGCCCATGACAACGCATCCAAAAACCACAATGCCCATGGCGAGGTATGTCTTCCACGACCGCGTCGCCAGCTTGATGTAGCACAGCGGCGGCAGGATGTACGCGAGGGCGCAGGCGCTCGTGGCGCCGACGAGCTCGAACACGACGCCCAGGTCGCACGTGATCAGGCTCAGGGCCATGGCCGAGACGACGAGGCTGGTGCTGAAGATGAGGTGTAGGTTCATGTTGAACGGCTCGCCGGGGAAGTAGTAGTTGAACATGACCTCGCGGCAGACAAACGCCTCGAGGGGTAGCGTCGTCAGCATGTTGAGCCCGAAGCACAGCCGCGCCACGTTGACCATGGTGTTGTCCGGGGAGAAGTTGTTGAGCACGTTGCCCAGCGTGCGGTCGCCAAAGGTCAGGAAGCCCGCCAGGGCCATGAGCAGACATGCTAGCATCGACACTCCGGTCGAGTAGTGTGTGACGCGCGAGAAGCGGTCGATCGTGGGCGTTTTGAGAGATCCATAGATTAGAAGAGAGTTATGGTGGCAGACAAATGCTGAATGCAGATAATGTTAGTCTCCACAATGATCAAGTGTAAGTTATCGGGAACTTACCAAAGGAGATAACGCCGATCGCCTGAAATATGCCATCGTTGATCGTAAGAAGAGGTGTGGAGAATGAGCCTCTCTCCGCCTTGGGAGTCAATGCTCCCTGTATCACAACTGTCAGGATGATGACAAGCATGCTGATCAAGGCAAGTGTGCTCGCTTTTGCAAGCTACAGATTGTTAGCACGCTGGATGTCATATATAAACCTTGATCACAATCTCTCACCTTCGCAATATCCCGGTATAACGTCAGGGGATAGCTGATTCCCAGTACAAATACAACAATCACCACCCTCCTGTCCGCCAGCAGCCCCAGCACTGGAAGGTCGCGTAGGTTCGGCCATATAGCGGTGAGGACATGCGGTATCGAGTCGCCAATGATGATGCCAAAGGCCACCATACCGCCGAACGCAAACGCCCACTGTGCAATGCTGATGGCGATGAGGCCGGTGCGGCCGAAGCAGTGCTCGACGGTGCCCTGGAAGCTGTTGGCGCCGCTGAGCTTGGAGTTGACGACAATCAGGCAGATGGTCCAGTCGACGACGACCGTCAGGCCGACCAGCAGCACCGCGCCGGCCAGGAGGCCCGCCTGCCGAAAGGCGTACGGCTGCCCGATGATGCCGGCCCCGATGATGCTGTTGGCCATATTCATGAACGCCGAGCGCAGGCCGCTCTTGGGCCGCGCCCGTTCCGCCTCTGCCCAGCTGTCCACATCGCCGTCGATCCACGGTGAGTTCGCCAGCGCCACCGAGGGCGCCTCGATGTCTGTGAGGAGCGGCGTGCGATGGGCGGCCCCGGGGCTGCCGAGCGGGTCGTCGTCAAAGTCAAAGTCGCCGTCGTCCGTGTCGAAGCTGTCCCGCGGCGGGCCGCCCGCGTGGCCGTTTGCAGAGCCATTGCTGCGGCCGTGGGCGGGAAAGTTGGCCACGGTGGGCGTGAGGTCGAATCGCACGCGGTTTGGTGTTCGTGGTGTCCGAGGGATCTGGGAGTCTGTCGCCGCAGCATCGGGAGGGCTGACGGCGCCCCCGGGGTGCACTATGATATCGTCGTCATCGTCGCCGGCTACGTTGCGGTCGTCCAGGCCGGCGTCCGCAGACAGCAGACCTATATCCTCTTCATTGTCGCCGCTGCCGGCGCCTGCGCTGCGTGCCGCGTCCCTGTGGCCATCGTAAGTCTTGGCCTTGGCCATAGCTACCTTGGCTAGTTATCGCGAGCGCATCTTCGAGCGAAACAAAGTGTTGTAAGCTTTGTTCCTGGCCGTAGACGTTCTGGGGGAAAGTTTACCGGTGCCGTGATTGGGTTTTCTTTTGAAACTCCCTCTGGGGACAAGAGAAGTCAAATCTTCTCACCAGCCGTTCCTCTCAATTGGCTTTACGCCGATCAGCCACAGGGGTCCTGGGCCGTCACCTGACGCTACCTAGAAATTATACGCGTAGCTACGTACCAGGTAAGGGGGTGTTTAGATACCAATACAAAGCGACACTTCATTTTGAAAGATGGCATCGAGAGTACAATTTTGTATGAATCGAATCATATTTGTTTGATTACATATTACTACATACAAATTGAAGAGGTCCAGTGCCTCTTCAGAGCCTTATCGATCTCGTATACATCCAGGCTCTCTGCCCTACTTTCTGTGGGTATCATCATAACTGAGGGATCTTTCCCATCCCTCCACAACGTAAAAATACATGGAAACAATGCAAGCGTGCTTTTGATGGAATGTCGAGCTCTCTTTTTCGAGCTGATTGATCCTCGAACACATATTCATACAGGTGTAATCTCACCCATATATGTGAGAATTATAGTTTAGATTACGCCATAAAGACGACAGCCGCAACAATGCACATGATCGGAGCGTACTTGTTAGATCCTAGGTTCTCCCCGGAGGAGTCCTGAGTTGCCGTAGCTGAGGCGGCCTGGGTCTGGGCGACACCCACAGCAGTCGCTGATGTCTCGTGCCCACTAAGGCCCGGAACTCCGCCTGTTGTGCCGCTCGATGCACTTGGTACAGGAGTGATCGTTGTACCAGCGGTTTTAGATGGTTTATCACCATCAGTTGATGTTGTCTCCGATGATTCGGGGGCAGTTGTGGACGACACAACACTTGAAGATGTGGTGGTCGGCGTGGCAATCACTGGTCTGGAAGCAAATCCTGCAGGCTGTTAGTGCTGTTGATGGTATGACACAATCAAGGGAACCTTACCAATACGAGTCTTGTCTACGTCGAAGACGGCGTAGACATTCTTGAGGAAGAGGTCCCCAAGCAACCACGAGCCCTTGACGACTTCGTGGCCGTAGATATTGCTGGTGCAAACCCCAGAACCGGAAGGGGCGGAAAGCCAGTCCTTTCGGGACATGGTGTACTTGACGCCGGAGAACGTGACGGTGATTGGCTTGTCTGTATCGCAAGGAGCGGTGAATGTGATCCCGTCGGAGCTGGATGCGTCGGGAATGACTTTGTGGATAGCAGCAACATCGTCGGGAGGACCGAAGACATATGAAGTACCGGTATCAATGTAAGCCAGTCTGCCACTGATCCCTGCATCCTTGCCATCGTAAGACAAGCCGTCCATGGGTACAGCCCAGTCGCCGTTGCTCCCGGACGAGACAGATGTGTATGTAATGTCTCCGGTGAATTTATCAGGATTGGTAGCACCAAACGTAATTTCTCCCGTGTTTTGGCCGTCCGAGTTGCGGCTCAATGCCACGCTGAAGATGTTCGAGCCCAACAGATTGTCTTCCTTGATAGAGGCCATGAAGTTATCTGTAGCACCCTTGTTCATGGAAAGACCGAGTATGCCGTCGAAGGGGAAATGTGTGAAATCATCAGACGTGGTATTGGCAATGCCAAAAGTCATGGTGACTTTCAGGCCGGCAACTGAGATGGAATCCTCAGCTAATGTGCCCGCTACAGATCCGGATCCATATGCTATCGAGAAGACGTGGGATGAATCCTTGTATGTCGTCGAGTCATCAGGACCGAAGGAATTGTGCATCCCACACGCGGTAGACTTGCACCCTGAGCCCATAGCCCAGCTGGTGCCTGCTCCCGTGTCGATAAGCAAGAACAGAGGCGTTGAGGCCGAACCAATTCCTGCCTCAATGAAGTAGGAGAAATCGGTCCCATCTTGGTTGATTCCTACGCTGTTTGTTTGTGTAGGCGCGACTGCAGACACCACCGCATACTTGTTGTCACGCTTAACCACCTCGGCAGGATGGTTCAGCGCGCGAGAAACCTCGAGGGAAGCCTTCTTCCTGCGGAGATGGTCGGCCTGTCGTGCAGCTCCTACAGAAGATCGGAAATTGGCCTTTAGGAAGCTCATGTTAGCAATGATTTACATGCTGAAGGAGCAGCTCAATACTTACGCCCGAGACCCTCTGTGACAGCTTGAAGGTCACAGATCCTGCTGGGGTGTTTGCCTTCTTCAATGGAGCCCCGAGGCTTATGGGTTGCCCCCTCTTGTCCTGCTTCTCGCAGTTGTTTTCTTCATCACATAGGTACCCGGGTATCCACGGAAAGAAGGCGTGGACGGCGGTTGCCCATAGCGTCAGCTGTATTAAGACGAGGACGCGGAGCATGGTGACGCTCCGGCTGGGTCCTCTAAGCACTTCCTCCTCTTCACTTCAGACTCTCTTCTGGCCAACACCGAACTGGCCGAGAGTACCAGACTCTGCCACCCCTGGCAGTATTAAAGGATTAGAGATTATATGGGCAGCATTGGTGCATGCGGTCCGAGTCTTCCCTTGGGCAAGAGAACAAAGACGTATTTTTTTCCCCTTCCCTTTCCAAAGAACCGTTGGAGGAAGACGAGACGAGAGAAAATGCTGTTTTGAGTGTATGCAATTGGGATTCGAGAACGCGGTTCTTTCGGCGAACTCCAATGCTATGTATGCTAGCGCTGGCAAATACGAGGAACAAAAAAGGACGAGCGCCACAGGCAAAGAGACTAGTGATAAGCAAGGACAAGGAGACGGGCGACAAGCTAGACGAAAGCGTGCCGCACTGATCAGATGATGCTGAGATTGACGATGATGATAACAACGTGAGGGTCTATTTTATGATGCCGAAAAAGACCTCAAAGGAAAAAGCGCAGTAGGGCGTCGAGGAAAGGGAACAGCCTTCGAGTCAATGGAACGAGAGGAAGGAGAGAATTACTATGTAATAGATCGAACGGATGGCTGGATGGAATATGTAGAGAGAGTGGGAACCCAAACAGTAGACTAAGGCAAGGTCAACGTCAAGGTACCACCATCACACCAAGGCCCTAAACTAGTGGGAGAGGAGCTGGAATTTGGATAGGAGAAGCGTTGCGGGCGGGCGGCTTGGAGCAGGCAGATGATGAGGGACTTGAGGGGGAATGCAGCTCTGTTTGATGATATACCGCCCAGTACACGGCGTTGTGCGGCGCATGCTGAGCAGGATGGAGTATCGTGGTAACCGCGACGGGGCGTGGTGCAGGTACCGTAGCATTCCCTCCGCATCTCGAGTCTCGCTCGTCTGTCTCTCTGTCTCTCTTTCATCAACGATATCACTTGCCAGCCCCCCAAGCAGGCCTAGCGCGCGCGCACCGTGGCTCTGCGCTAACAAGCTACGGGCCTAGGGCGCCCTAGGGCACGTTGAGCTCTACCCGGCTTCGACCTTGTCCGTCATCAACGCCTGCGGGTGCCCGCGTGTATCTCCTAGCACGGCTATGGCGGTCTGTCCCTTGCAGGCAGATGCGCAGTTACTGTGGGCTCGTCAGGACCACCGCTCAGCTGAGCGGCTAGAAACCAGGGTAACAGGTCTCCGCCAAGTAGATATTTAAACTGCGATCTACCTCATTAAAGTGCCCTTGTCCATGTCCGTGTCCTCGCTGCACCTCTCATTCGCTGCTGGTTTCGAAACCCTCACAGCACCTGAGTGAGCACTGAGCACTGAGCACAGAGCAAGCGCTCCCCCAAAACGACCCAATGTCAGTGCTGTTCGAGGCCCACGCGCCCGCCCTGAGTGGGAGATACACGTAGGGAGAGAGAGAGAGAGAGGGGCCAGTCTCCAGTGTACACACAGTAATTGTGCATGTACGCAATCGTGGAGATTCTCGAAGATGGGATGAAGATCGTCGAGCCACATGGCCCACCGCCTATCTGCCTTCTGCGGGCCAATTCTCCAGCTCGAGGGCGCACGGCGTTTCAGAGTTGCCTTGAGAGCCTTCGGGAGCCCTCAAGAGCCCTCCACCGATCTTCAACATCAAATTTGACTAAAAGGCTCGACTGGAGGAGTATCGTGGTAGACTGCTGTGTTTGTTGCTGCAACGCACCGGAGCTTCTCGGTCTCTCTCTCATCTCATGTGCCCTTTGCCAAGCCCAGCAGATAGCGCCCTAGCTGGTGCCAGGGACCTGCTTTGGGCCAAGCAGGAATCCTCAATGCAGGGGGCCCAGCAAAAACGCAGGGCCTCGGGAGTCGGGCAACCTTGCAGAGGTAGAGAATGATAACGACACGAAGACCCACGTTCAGAAAAGACTCCTAGACTCCCATACAATGTTAGGCCTGCAAGGTAGAACTGACAGGAACAGCTTCATCTTTGACCGACTTTGCCTTTACGAGTGTCTTGAGACGCTCGGGGCTCTTGGGAGATGCGTCCAAGGATGATGCCCAGATTGCTTCTCTTCGATACCTGGACGCCGCCCTTGCTCCCGTGTGGCGTGCGTGCCCTCAAGCTGTTTACCTACCTATTCATAGCTTCTTATTGTGCTCGTCTTTACTTGTGCATACATGTATGTAGCATTAATTGCCTACCAGACTTGTCGAGAATACCATCCCGCGCTATGCCACGCATTTTTGTGTGCTGGTATATTAATGATAATGCCCGTACTCAACCGCGTGCTGCTGGTCAGGGCAGCGGGCTTTCTCGGCTGAATGATCGCTGCACCCTCCGAAATTAGAAGGTGGCAGCACTGGTTGTGTCAGAAACGAGAGAAACCGTCCATTTCTACGATTCTATCACTTCTCACGACGTCACTCATTTTTCTTCAACAGCACACAAAAAGCTGCATGATGTCTTGAGCCAACGTGTGGAATGACACTGCCGATTTGAGCCATCATCGGCATTACGGGGTTCTGGAGTTGAAGCTGAAAAGAAAGGGGCTCACTGCTACCACACCCGACAACTGGCAGCACCTAGAGAGCTAGGATAGCCCGTCCATAGGCCCAATTGGGGCAATGGCTACACCTCCATATCTCCTAACCCTTGCAGGCGCCCATGACGCCTCCACATGCCCTTTTACAGCATGTGTGTGTGTATGCTGCATCTCCAAGGGTGTGCCCAGAGGCGCCAGGGGAATTGGCCTATCGCGGCTTTTTGGGCTGATGGGCGGGCGTGTTCGAGATGCCGTCCTTCACAGCCCCACGATGGCCAGGGACCACTACACTATAACACACGCAAGCAATGCTAAGACATTTCGAAGTCGTCACTGTATTAGTGCCATATCAGTCGATGATCAGCACCTCTAATCTACACGTGCAATCCGCGTTGCTGCTGAGATGGCACTCATCACGACCAGTCTATCTCGTTGTTGGGAAGGCGCCCTCCATAGATACCACACCAAGATCTCCTAGAGTCTGATTTGCAGGACACTGGAGACCCGGGGTTTTAATTGAAATTGCGACCTCGAGACGACGTCCCTGTAGATCTCGCTCGGCATCCGTTTGTTTTTCAGTCTTGGTCGTTCACCGCCGGTATGCCAGTCCGGGTCAATTAAACTGATTGCAACCATAGCCACGACGAGGACGGGGAAGCTTATCGTGAGCACCATTCACACAATAGCCCCTGAGCTTTCGTATGGGCCTTCAGTGACTCCAGCACTTTCTCAAGGTCCGTCCAAGGGCGCGAAAAGGATAGCATACCAGCTTTGCCGTGCAGCAAGGCAGGCCGTCTGCGTCTCTTACAGACTAACGATGTCATCCTCATTTGGCTATGCCTGCCAAGGCCGAGGAAGAATGGCTTGCCATTCCACACGTTAGCACTCTGCTGGTATGTGTACGTAAGCATTGAAGGACACCACTTCAAGTCTCAGACATGCGTCTGTATTGCCGACACCAGGTCTCAGCTGCGTCGAGTGTTTTCCAGTCCTGCGAGCTCTGAGGTACCGCATTCTTAAGCCCTGTCGCTACCTCGAAGAACGCCTCAGTGCCGTCCTCTCCCACAGCCCCTGACGCGACCAAGGTACGCATAAACGTCCACACAGATTCGTTTGCCCAACGAAATGACTTGACCAGATCCAGAATCTCGCAGTAGATAGTGATCACAGCCCCTTGCCGACCTGCATTTCCCTCGAGTATCAGCAGGTGGTGGAGAAAAGACCATCCAGATACATCATTGTGATGTTTGATACACCAAGACTTGACTACTGTCAACAGTGATGGCCCATCACGAGCCAAAATTTTTGGCTTATCTGAGATGAACTTCACTAGACTCCGGGCATGCGTCCAAGCATAGTAGTTCCTTGGGTGTCGCTCCGCTGCTACTAACACAACTCGTGTGATATCGCCTAACACGTCGACATTTTGACCTGATGAGCTCTTCTTATGCATGAGCCATCTGCGGTGGCTCCAGAGGGTTGGAGACTTGGTATGCCTATGCAAGCGGCTCATCAAGAGGTTGTCAACGAACCACCTCTCGCTGTCCATGACCTGCAGACCATTTGGCTCTGCAGCTTGAGCCTCATGAGTCTGTGATAGCCGAGCCAGGACAACTTTCTTCCGGATGTTCGCCGCCGTGAGGTGCTCAGGATCCAAGAGAAGAGCCACACTTGTTGCGGCAAGCAACTCCTCATTTGGTACCGCTCTTTGCCCATCGAGATGGTCTCTGAGGATATTGTGGGCAACTACAAATGCCTGAACCAGGGCCACTTTCGAAATAGCAGCTGCCGGACCATCCTGGAGTAAGTATGTCCCTGGCGGTAGAGGGTGAGCTTTCCCGAGGATCTCAATCTCACATGACCCGGTTGTTGAGTTCAATACTTCAGATATTTGCCTGTAGGCCTCGACGGGATCGCCTTTCTTCAGTGACGCCGCTATGTCTTTCTCGATGGCCCGGGACATGATGCACCTTCCTGCTCAAGCCATCAGCCCTTTAACTCAAGCTGTGGTGTGAATATGATATACAGTGACAGCCCATCAGCATTGATTTTGGAAAGCGCAGCCCACAACTTTAGTTGTTCACCTGTTAGGCATCTAGAGCTCACTGTGATACGTTCAGGTGGTGTTAGTGTGTTGGTTGAACAGCCTCAGGCACAGACGCTTCTAAAGTGTGATGTCAGCTGGCGGCGGTCCATTTGCGCCGCTAAACCCTGGCGCCCAAGTAAAGCCACGAATTGGTAGCCTCACGGTCCAACAGCCCACAACTGTACCCGGACATGACGATCTGAGCATCACTCCATCGCTGCATATTTGTGAAAGTTCCGTCAGACAGCAACCATGCCTCCTCTTCTCGTCATTATTCTCGCAGTTGAGCTGGTGGTCCAGGCCGTCAACACCATCGGCGCAGCGACCATAAACGACCTAGTATGCAGCCCAAGACCTTGAGCTACTACCTCTTTGATCGGACTTGCGGGAAACTATGCTGACATACTCTTGTTTTTGATTATAGTTATGGAGCTTTTATAATGCCCTCCCAGGCACGGCTTCGAAAGAGTATGCGGAGCAACGCAAGCTACAGCAGGACTACCTCAAGGTCCGCAGAGACCTGAACGCTACGAGCAGCCAGGATGAGTTCGCAAAGTGGGCGAAGCTCCGGAGACATCACGACAAACTGTTAGAGCAGCTCGAGAAGAAGAGTACGCAAACCCATTCCCATATTTTTCTAGCCTTGGAAGGATTATAGCTAATCAGGGTTGTTGATCAGAGACTGCACTTGGCGGCTCGCGCGCACAATTCGACAAGATCGTGACGACGGTGCGATGGATCTCGACGAGAGGCCTGCAATACTTCATACCCTTCTGGTTCGCTAAGCAGCCGATGTTCTGGTTACCTTACGGATGGTTTCCATACTATGCAGAGTGGTTACTCTCCTTCCCCAGGGCGCCGCTAGGGAGTGTCAGTGTTGCATCATGGCAGGTGGCCTGCACTGGGGTCGTCTCGCTGCTGATCGACACAATCGTCGCGATATTTGGCTTGATCCTAGGTTCACGAGAGGCGACGCCCCAGCCGACAAAGGTCCCAGCGGCAAAGCCACCGAAAGCGGCGGCTAAGGGAGAAAAGGCTTCATGAGAAGGAATTCAACGACATCAACAGCATAGCAGACTGATTACAAGGCATCATCAGCATCACAGCATGTCTCTCAACAATTTGACGCAAAGCTCTTCATGGCCGGTAAGCTGAAACTCTGCAACACTACGTGAGATGACTCTTGGCAGAGTACTTGGGCTCGCTCTGGGCAACATATTGACTTTGAGCATCCATTGAGAAGGTGTGCTAAAGCTTCGAAAGTGCCCATGGGGTAGAAGAGATGAAGTCTGAGAAGACATCCAAGCGGTCACTTCAATACAACAGCGTCACTATAGCATTGTTGTACTATAGATAGCATAATGATAGGAACAATACCTTGACTAGCGAAAATAAAGGATGCTGCTGGCTTGTGCCTGCAGTGTTTCTCACGCTTGGCCTTGAGGGCTTAAGATATTTTGTATTGAGTTGTAGAAGTGAAGCATGACAAAAATTTAAGGGCGAGAAAGTGCAGATAGATGGGCCTGTGGCCGCCGTTGGCCCCACTGTAGACTAGGCCCCATACCCCACTGCAGCCGTGCCTAATCGCCAATAGAAGACCATTGTCAACAGGTCTCCCTTCAACGCTGTCCTCAGCCTTGTGAGATTGATTGACAACGCAACCTGGCATCTGGATGCAGATACATCCTCCGAGTATCTGCCCCTGTCCTTGAATTCACCTAAGCTTGTCTTTGAAATGATACAATAACCATGGCAATTCCATGGAGCAGGTAAGCCGCTACATACTCAAATCAAACTGCCCTTTATAAAGCCGACTAACACTACTCCCTAGCATCAAGTCTCTCCTCATCTTCTTCGGGCCCATCATCGTGCCCCGAGCACTTAGCTACTACCGCTCGGTTCGTAATGCACCACGAGTCCAGGGCCTTGCCGTACGACCTCTTCCTCCCAAAGCAGCGAGATCCCTCGCGATTCTGTTCGTCATCGCGGTGCTCTTCCTCATCAAGACCATCCCCATCCTCGCACCCGAGAATGTCTTCACCAGGACACAGTCCAGACTGCAGATACCGACGGATGTGCTCTTCACCCGCCTATCTGCGCTGAGACCGAACAACTCCCTGACGCCACAGGACGAAGCCCTGCGCGCCCGCTTCGTCAACCTCGAGAGCCGCCTGCTCTACCTGCAGTTCGGCCCGGACGTCCTCGCCAACTGCCCCTTCTGCGCCGCCGACGAGCCGCGCTCATACCTCTACTACGCGCTGCCCGCCCTCGCATGGCCGCACCTGCTCAACCTCGTGGTCCTCGCGCTCGTGACGTCGACCCTCGTCAGCGGCCGCGAGGGCGCGCAGTGGCGCACGACGGCGACCATCGCCGCCGCAGCCGTGGGGCTCGCGGACGCCTACGCCGTCAGTGTGTACCCGTACCAGGGCAACGCGCGGGCGCTGCGCCTCGCCGAGACGGACTTCTTCTTCTGGCGCGCGCGGACGTACCGGCACCTGGCGCTCGCGGGGCTCGACGCGCTGCTGGGCTGGCTGCTGTGGCTGTCGGCGACGAACCGGGCGTTTGCCAGCCCGCCGTCGACGGCCGAGCGCCTCGAGAGCCTGTCGCGGGCCCTGGGCTCGGTCAAGAGCAAGATCAGCGCGGCGGGCATCGTCAAGAACACGGCGAGCCGCGACGAGGAGCTGCGGGGCGCCTCGCAGGTGTACTGGAACCACGAGGTGCGCATGATGGGCGAGGTCATGGAGGAGCGCGAGGTGATTGAGGGCGTCAATGATGCGTTGCAGAATCGTGTGAACATGGAAGCCATGAGCCGGGATGCGGACACGTACGCAAATGCCGTGCTCGAACCGTTGCAATCGACATTTAGACAGACAAAATAGGCGACTCATAAGGAACATATAGAGCGTATCACTTCAGACGGCAAAGAATTTATAGCCTTATAGGGACACATCACATCCTAGTATTGTATCATATCTTTTGTTGGTGTGCTGTGCTGATAAACCTTACACTGAGACCGACACAGTTCGGCTCGGACGAGGATCCCATGCCATAAAAATAAGCACCCTGAACCTGTAGAAGAACGCCTTGTAAATGTTGTGAGGTTCGTGCCTTCAATTACCCTAGAAAATGCAATTCGATCCCCTTCATATGAGAATCCCTTGGATAGCCTCATGAAGACTCACGCCCTTTGGCTTCTGGCCGTGGAGTGCCCGTGGTGCCTATGCTCGAAACACTGTCCTTTCTTGACGCAGCATCTCCCATTCCCTCTTCCACACTCCGCTCCAGGAACCCTGCCCACAGATCTGCCAACGACTCCTTGGCCGACGAAGGCGTAGGCTCACTGAAGAACTCTGCATTCAGTGATGGCGTACTCGGCGTACGGTGGAAAGGCGAGGACGGCAGGCGAAGAGTATTGTTCGCCGTGCCGGGCCGGGCGAGGCCAGCTTGCTCCTTTTGTTCCTCTGTCCAGTTCAGGTAGCCTGCAATGACTTGTAAGATCTGGAACCTCTTTGGGTCTGATCGATCCAGAGAGAGGAACTGAATGAGGTAGTTTGTAATGATTTGCCTTGACGAATATTAGTACTTTTCTAGGGTGAGGTTTCAGAAGATGAAGTCTTTCATACCTGTCGACCTGTTCTTCAGGCTTTGTCTTCTTCAGATAACGGAGCGCCTTGGTCAAGTGGTCATTGAGAACAATTGCTTCATGCCGTAGCTTGCCAATGAGCAGGTTCTTCTCCCTGACCTCCTTTTCGAAGGGTGCCGTTCGCTCAAGTTCCTTGGACAGCGTCTCCTTTGCCGCCTCGGCCTCGGCCACTCTTGCGTCTGCGTCCTGGACGCGTTTCTTCATGGCCTGGAGTTGCTCCTCGGATGACTCCACCATCTCTCTGAGCTCTTTCCTTCGGGCCTCTTGTATCTCTTGGAGCGCCCTTTGGAGGCCATCGATCGTCAGGGACTGGGTATCACGCTCTGCAGCAGCCCTCTCATAGGCTTCCCTGATCGTAGATAGTTGCTCCTCGAGATCAGAGACCTTGTCCGTGAGACTCTCTCGAACCGAACGTTCCTCCATTGCGATGACCTCCCACTCGCCCATGGCACTACCGGTCGACTCAAGCTCCGACTTGAAGTGTTGGAGCTGTCTCGTCATGTCCTCTTTCTCCTTCATCCAATTTTGTTGTGAGAGGTTACTCCGACTGCGCAGGCTCGCCAATTCACGCGTCGCTTCCTGAAGCTCCTCCTGCAGCCTGCCTGCGTCGTCGCTCGAGGCGCTGGCGCCCTTCTGGAGCTCCTCGTTCTGTGCCTCGAGCTCTTCAATGCGGTCCTTGGCCTCCTCCAGCTCCTGCCTGTCCCGCTTGAGGCGCTCGCCCAGCGTCTCCTTGATCTTCTCCACGCGGCCCAGCAGCGTCTGGTACTGCGTCTCGGCGTGCTCCTTGGCGGCCTCGCTGTCCTCGAGGTCCGACTTGAGCTGGCCAACCTCGGACGAGTGCGTCTCCTGGATCGTCTCGAGCTGCTTCCTGAGCTGCTCCACCTCGGCGCGCAGGGCCTCCCGCTCCTGTGTCATGGCCTCGAGCTTCGCGCTGGTGTCAGCGCCGGACGAGTCGTTATCCTTCTCGCTGCTGTCCGCGGAGACGGGGTGGCCGTTGCTGGCTGGTGGTTCGACGTGGCCATTTGCTTTAGCTTCGGTTTTGACGGGGCTCGCTGGCTGCTCGAAATCCTTCGCCGTCGCGTTCTACGAGAGTGCATTAGCCATTGTCTGCAAAAGAAGGTGCGCGCTGAGAGGGTAGGAGCTGAGGAGAGCATACCACCGGGGTGTCTGGTTCATCACCCGACTGGTCGTCATTGTCGGCCTGTTTGACATCCTTGTCGGTGTCGATTGCTGCGGCCTTGGCCTTGTTGGCATTCTTCTTCTTCTTATTGTTCTTCTTCTTGGGGGCTGTTGAGGTAGTGCAGACTACGTGTCAGTAACTTGCCCATCCGGTATGCTGCGAACCACTGGACTAACCTTGAGAAGCTGAGTTGGTAGGATCCGGCGGCGCGGCGGAAGACATGGTCAATTGGGATGGCGTCTTAAAACGAGAGCATTGGGACGCTGCCACGGAGACGGTTCCGCAGGTCTGTTGCCAGATTTGTTGACCAAGCGAAGTGAGAGTGGTGGTGCAAACAGTGTGTTAAATCTCCTTGGTGGACATTGAAACATTTGGTAGTTCAACTACACGTCAGCCTTTTCTGCCAGGCTAAGGTACCGCACGGTAGCAGGCGCGAACCTGCCGAGCGGCCAGCAACTTGGGTAGAGTGCACCGGGTGCTAACGCACATGCTAGAACAAATCCGGACTACCTACAAGCTACAACTTCTAGGTTAGGTACTTTCAGCAAACGGCCACAAAAGCCGGATCTCTATTGAATACTAAGAGTATATCTTTGCTTTAGGCCCATGTGACTACCATCACAATGACCAGGGATCATGATTGTGACATTATCGTGAACCGCCGCTTGCCTGCTTGGGCCTTGCGAATTCTGGTGGTCCCTGTCGACAAGTCGGGGTGTTTTAGGGGACTCTATGGGGATAACATCCAAAATGGTGGGGGTTCTGCAAACATGACTGGTCGCACGCTTGTCACGGCACCTTCACCGAGGCACTGATACGAACACTCCGACAGCGACGATACGAGTGAAGCTGCAGTAGGCTCGAGCCTCTTGACTACATATCAGATGCGGTTCTGATATGAGCTAAGGTAGATCTATTGTTATACCTCATAACATGGCTCGAAAGTGCTTCTTTGCTAGGATAATAGACGTAAGTTCGTTAAGGGTATGGGCATAACCGCCACTCATCAACGTCATACTACCTGTGAGTGAGTGAAGCTGTAACAATAAGCAGAATCTCTAGGGCCTCAAATTAAACTAACTAAGACACTCTTTGTTTAGTATCGGCAATCATTCATGATAAAGAACCGATTTTTACTTCTGACGGAGGATTAGAGACTGGGAGTGATAGAGATACTTCGCTGTCACATGACCGCCGACTAACATAAAGCTCGCTTCAATGGCAGGGCTGCTTAAAATTTCCTCTTTTTCTTCCCTATACATATTTCCCCTTCGCCAGACATATCATCGAATTAGCCCCGACGCAACACGCCTGCCGGCTGATTCACGAGTCGGCGCGAAGTAGATCAGTACACGCGCTTTATAATCCCGGTGTCTGCCCAAATCTCTGTGGTCGCATTGGGTTCGCTATGTGCGGACATGTAAAATCGTATTCACTGCCTAGATACCCCTTGACATGTAGCCCCTGAAGCATATTTCGAACGACTCGCAGTCACTTGATATTCCTCCCTTGGGAATATGGTGGCAAGGCTTCTTTCAAAGTGGAAAGCAGATGTAAATTGCTCGAATACGCGTACTTATTACCGTTCTTCGGTGCGTAAACTCGAAAATACGGCAAAATAATCCTTCCAACTCCCCCAATTTTCAAGTTCAGGGGTATTCCTAGACCGTATGAATGGCATCAAGCATCATCATCCTCTTCCCTCCCTTACCCCGTGCAGAAGATTAACCATAAAACATCACGCCAATGTCGTCGCATTGCATTATCGTAAACGCGTCCAACTTCGTTTTCATCAATCATCACCAGCTGAATCCAGGTCCTCCACAAGTATTACCACCCGAAGTGTAGCCGCGAAGGCCTCTCGGATAGCACATGCCATGCTGTAAGCCAAGTCAGCAACACTGGTCCTCTTCAGGGGAGAGGCCTACTTTGATCTCTGCAGGAGGACACCGAACGTAAAGACTCACCATGTCTTGCCAATATCCGCGACCACCGCACTCAAGCCCCAGTGCGCGCACCAGGCACGGGCCAGGACTTCATTGTCTGCAACCCCAAACGCCTCAATGACCAACACCTTCTCGTCGTCGTCGTCATCGCTTTTGAGGTCCGAATGGATCGGTGTCTTGGCCTTGGACGGGCCCAAGCCCACAGCCGGGCTGGACCTAGCGCTCAGTAGATCAGACGCAGACTTCCCGGACTTGCTGCCGGCTTTGCTGCTGCCCCCGTACAGTCCGGCCCAGTCCCGGATGCCGGTGATCTCGTCCGCCTTGACCGCCATGTACGTGTAGTCGAAGAACAGCGGGTGTGGACCATCGCTGCACGGCCACGCGCATACAAACGATACATCGTACGCCAGCCGCAGCGGCCAGCTCACACCATCGATGGCGAACTGGATGCTGGCGTCGAACCAGCGCGGTGCGTCCGCGGGCTCGTTGGAGGCGTTGCGATCCGCGCAGGGCCGCAGCGTCAGTAGCTCGATGCGCACGGTGTCGACGATCTCGTCCGTGTCTGGCACCACCAGCGTGTACTCCTTGACGGGGAACACCTCGGTGGGCGGGCCGAGGGGGTCCGACCGCTCGCTCATCGTCGCCACGTCCTCGGCCGTCATGCGCTGGCGCGGCTGGCGGGTGCGGATGCGGGCGATCTGAGACCGGCCCAGGTCAACGGTGGGACGAGCCGGTCCAACCCAACCAGCGATCTCGTGGCAGGTGGGCGCGAGCACTTTACCGACAATGGACATGGACGTCCAGTAGGTGTAGCTATTACGATACTGGAAGCCACATAATGGGTGCAAGTGGGTGAGGAGAGCTAGGTCATCGGTGGCCTTGTCTGGATCGATGTCGATCAGGGAATTCATCAGGAGAAAGGGGAATGTAGTCTGGCAGAAGTCAGAAACACATAGCTCATTTACTATGAAGGGTACTTACTCCTGGGAGAACCAAGCCGCTAAAGAAAGCCATCGCATGTGAGCTAATACCATCCAAAGTAGAATCAGTGTCCCGGCGCTTCAAGGTGTCAAGGGTCTCGTGTAGGTTCGGCCATTTCATCATCTGGGCAAAGCGTTTGATCATCTTGATTTGTCGTCTCTTAAGTTTGAAGCGTAGTTTCACTACTGGGTGTAAGCAACGACGCAGCCAAAGAAGTTGGACCTTGCGGACACTTACCTTCACCGGCTGTCTTCCCATATGTTTCCACCCTCACGTTATCGCGCCATCTCCGTGACAAAGCAAGATTCCACTGGAGCCGCGGCGGCAACTGCTGTAGCAACTTCTCCTTCGACCAGTCATTGTGATGTCTCGAGTTGATCCGTAAATCCAGCTCCAGACTCAGAAGCAGCTGGTGGAAGAACTTCAAATACTGCTGGTGGTTCGTGTGTCCCGTGTCGAAGATGAACTTCGTCACAATCTGATTCCTCGGATTGGTGAAGTCAAACCAGTCTGGCCGTGACAGCACCATGATCAGATCCGTGATCTGCTTGTCAAGGGTCCTGTGCGGATTCATGATCTTGTCTGGATCCCTCAGAAGCCTCTTGTACAAGTTCCTGTACATGAGATCGTCGTCGTCGTCCTCGAGCCCTGCCTCCAGCTCCTTCAGGCGCCGGAAAACCTGCTCGAGGTCGACCTCTCGCGGCATCACGCCAGGGTCGCGAAGCGCAATGACAGGAGGTAGTTTGCTTGACAAGGTTGTCCACTGGTTGAGCGTGACCGTACCGGGGCGCTTGCCGAAGTAGAATGAGTAGCTGGGCTGTTCCAGTGTCTCCCAGGGATACGTCGGCGACCCAGGCCCCTGTATCCGCAGGGTCATGAGTTGCGTCATCGAGTCGTGCTGGTTCGCCGTGTCCGTGTCATCGCCACGGTTGCCCGCCGTCGTCGCGAAGAGCGCGTAGTAGCTCTCCGAGGCGTGAGGGATGGGCCGCTTGTGACCCTTGTGCGCAGGCACGCCTCTCGAGATAAGCTCCATGGCGTGGCCCAGCGTGAGCTCTTCCTCGCTGGAGAATCCGGAGGGAGGCCATTCTGTCAGCGGGCCGGTATCGTAGGGCGCGCCGTTTGGGCCCTCCCGGCCCTTGCCCTTGGCATCGCCGGAGATAGGACGCCGCGGCCGGCGCCGAGTGCTGGTGACGCGATCCGGGCCTTCTGATGTTCGTCGCCGACGACTTGCCGCATCTCCCTCACTTGCTCTCCTTGGCGGCTCTTTTTCCTATGCTAGAAGTCAGCATGGCGGGTATTAGAAGAATGAACCGAGGTTCACGGGGGTGGTCTAGAAATTTGCTGACCAGCCGGCTGCCCCTGCGCGTGGTAGTTTTGCTGCGGAACAGGTCCCAGAAGCCGCCCTTCTTTTCTCTCTCGTCACTCATTTTGGGCAAGCTGTCATAAGAAAACGATAGCTTGCGACATAAAGAATTTGAAAATCGATGTCGCCGCTCAGAGGACTATCTGAGTTTCTTCATCTCCAAACTGACGATTCCAAGGCTGGGGCGGCCAGCATACGTGTAAGAAGTGTGGCTTTGCGCCGTGAAAGCGTGATGTGTCCAAGGGTTGAGCGGTCGTCGAAAAACTGGCGATCAATAAAGCCCTTGCGTCTTTAAAGGTTGAGTAGCTCCGTTAGTTCAGGCAGAAAAAGGAAGCAAAAAGCGTTTGAGATGAAATGGCAAGTGAATCATTCCATTCCCAGCTGTCCAGGTTACGTAGTCTCTAAGAAAGGGTGGACTAATACCGCAGCGAGGAGACGCCCGGCGCACGAGACAGGACGCTTTCCGCGCAGCCTTGTGGCGATGCTTGCAGCACTCTTGAAACAGCAATGCAGGAGGCCTGCAGTTCCCAGCTGAGCGATGCGAATCTCAGAGCCTAAACTCATTGAATCACCCTACGTATTCCACACATTTCGGTTTTGCTGTACTTTCTTCATCCTGCCCAACCAGCTGCACGTGCTAATTGTGTGCTGCGGAGGTGTTTATTGGAGGTCTGGAAGTCTGCGTGGTCCATTCAGAACTCACGCCGGCTTGCTTGCAGCTGCTAGACATACAAGTGACCAGGGTCGTGCAACCGTTACAGGAACTGCCCGCGATAGCTTCTAATCGGGCCTCTTCACATTATCGCTATATGCCTATTCATTATCTGCCGACATTGTACAAGGTATGACAAGTTCGTACATCTCCCGAGCCTCGATGCAAAGGCTATCTATTACACCAATACATGATCTGATGGTATTTCAGTATCCAAGAGTCTCCCCGGTCATGCAAGGTCTGTCTAGAGCAGCTCTACTCTATCAATCTCTACAGTCTTATTTTCAAAGACTACGGCGTCCTTCTCCATTCTTGCAACTGCTGCTTGATACTAAAACAAATTTGTTAGCATCATAGTTGAGATGGTTCGGTTAATCATGACAAACATCTGCTACGTACCTGGAAGATGAAGTTTAAGATCAGTGCGAGCATCAGTGCTGCGCTCACAACCATCGGCCCGATTATGTTGTCGAAGTCCTTGCCGCTGCGCGCAATGATCATGGCCCGTCGCGTCTTCAGCATGTAATAGCCCCAGAGTCCAGCGAACACAGCAATGAGGATATACGCAATGCCCATAAACTCTGCGATGAGGCTCTCACCGGCTGCGCTGTACAGCGCTACAGCAAGGCCACCAAGCAGGATGCAGATATGCTGCCACTTGAGGAACGTGCGCTCGTTGGCAAGCCATACCTTTGGCTCAATCTTCAAGGGGCCAGCATTCTTGATCCAAGTCTCGGGCTCCTTGACTCCTTCTGGAAGGGGAGCCTCTTTGGCTCTCTTCGCCTTCGAGTACTTGGTCATCGAAAAGCTGGGGAGCACAGAAGACAATGTCCCATAGTTCCGCGCCTCGTCACCAGCGTCACCATTTTCGGTTGCCGGTGACTTGGTCCGCGGTAGGTGAGCATCAGATGACGAATATGGCAGTCCCGCATTTGAGTCTCGAGCCATCCTGTCTTGGAGATATGACTTCGCCATTGGTGAGCTTCTTGCGGGTTGGAATGAGACAGCCTTTGACCCCAGAAGACTCCCTACAACCTGCTCATCAGCGGCTCGCTCGGCCTTCCGTTGTTCCTCTTCCTCGAAAGCAGCTTGCGGGTCTTTACGGATATCCGCATCCAGCTCGCTCAGCCAGAATGGCAGTCTGTTCACGTAGTCATCGAACAACGAGGCCACGCCGTGAACGAACTTCGAGAACCGAGGCGCGGGGTGAACCAGATGTGACGCCATCAGCTCTTCTACCCAGATCGGCCGCTTGTGGACGCCGTCCTCCTTGAGCTTGATTTCCAAAATGGCGTACGGGAACCTCGAAACCTCGCTCTGGTTGATGTCCTTAAAAGGGTAGGTTATGTTTCTATTGTCGATGTCTGCCCTGTGCCACTCGCCGGGGTCACGGCATGGACGTCTAGTGTCTAGCGAATCCTCTCGAATGAAGGCGACCTCAGTATCAATCGCAATTCGTACACGGTCGTCCGCCGGTTTCTGGAAAGCAGTGCGAACGTAGTTGGCCCGCAGGATCGGCTCGATCTTGTTGTTCTTGACGAACTCCTGGATCTCGTCCACCGTCGTCTTGAACGCCTCGACGTCCTCCCCACTCTGGCCCTGTCGTTCCATCTTCTGCACGCTCTTCTCCATCTTGTACTCGCCGCTCAGGAACTGCTTGATGTACTTCTCCTTGATGGTGAACTTGCGCTCCTCGCTGCTTCCATTGTCATGGATGGTCTTCTGCTCGAGCACAATATCAGGCTTCGAGCCCAACTGGCCGTACCACCTCAATCGGAGAGACGACGCTTCCACTTCCCGGTCCAGTTTCCTCAGGTAGAGGTCGAACTTGCGGTTATCGAAGTAGAGGGACGTGAGTGTCGGATCGTCAATACCGTCAGCCTCCTTGGCAGACGAATTGCTATACACCAGTGCCGGTAGGCGGCGGAGAATATACGTCTTGACCTCTAGGAGGTTTTCCGGATGGACCCAGAACTTGTGTGCAGTATACCGCTCGCCATTGTGCGTTTCGGCCTGGCTGTCCGCATCCGTGGGCAGCGCATCCGCCAGTGCATTCTCCTCTAGGTGCTGCCTGATGGCATAGTACATCAGCGACAGCTTGTTCAGCAGCGGGCTGTACGCATGCTCGGAGTTGAAGGGCCGCTGGGATAAGCTGTACTGCATCATGGGCCGGATCTTGTATCGATCACCCCGCTTGCGATCATGCTTCTTGACAATTTTCAGGAACCCCGTGTAGTTCACACTGCTGTACTTCTTGAGCTCCTTGACCTCGTTCGTGATCTCGTCGAGCTCCGCCTCCAGCTCCTTCAGCCGCTGGGTGGTGATGTCGCCCTTCGACTTGCCCTCGGCGGCCGGCGGCGCCAGCTCTCTCAGCTTCTCAAAGGCGGCATCGACGCGCTGGCGCAGGCTGGCGACCGTCTCCTCCTGGAACTGGGCGACCTTCTCGAGCTGGACGTTGAAGATCTCGTCGCAGAAGCGGTTCTCGTCGTCCTCGGTCCACGGCACGTCATCGTCCTCGAACTTGTCCTCCCGCAGCAGGTTCTTGAGCTTGGTGTAGTCAATGTACTTGCCCTTCCATGGCTCGTTGATGGAAGACCGGAGAGTCTTCCCGAAGCGCATGGTGGGCTAGGTGTCTGCAAGGAAGCGTCGTCAAGCAATTGACCCGTGGGTAGCTGGTTGGTGGAATATTATGCAGATAGCAATTGGTCGAAGGCTCAATTGATTAGTAGATAAGAGTGTGTCGGCTCCTAGACAGGTAAACAATACAATAAGACGTAGCTTATACACAAATGATGAAGATTAAAGAAGCAAGGTAGCTAGTTAAAGCTTCTTGGTATGTTTTCGTGGGCTCGTCTGGGCCGTCGACTTTGATCTTATGACATAGGATGGAGACAGGCGAAGCGAGGTAGCGGCCGTCTTCGTTGCTATTAGAGTGCTTTAGCCTGCCGGGCGGAGTGCGAGAATTTGCTACCGGCGTCACTGTCATGTGGGGGTAGCCTTTTTTCAGCTTCGAACCCCTCCAATTTTCATCACTACCACAGCCCAATTGGCCTATCAAGAGTCAAACTTTAGCACGTGTCCCAGCCAAACCTGCCCACAGATCGCCGCTTGAGCCTACAAGCAGCCACTTAGATCGGTAACCTGCAACGAAGCTGTAGCAATCATAATAGTGGGCACGTGCAATGATACGAGAATGAGAAGCTATCCCTAACCAAGAAGTGCTCCATGTCTGCTCTCCTGGATATTATATCAATGGATTGGCTGGTTCATCTATGAACGTTTGAGGTCTAAGATATAATGTCACTATAGACTTGAATTGTTGGGTTATCAGTCACAAACAACGACACCGAGACTGACTATCTCTTCAAAACGATATGCTAATCACACTTAAAACTGGGCATTTTGGGATATGATTTTTAAGGTTTTATATAAATATCAACAACAGTATGTACAATAACAGCAAACTCATATATGCAAATGTGCAAGGACATGACATGACAATGAAAACGAAACAACACGAAACGCTGCGTCCCGAAGAAAGCACTTCGCCAATTCCATTCGTAGACCGCCATCCGTTTCATGAAGACATCCATCCATCCATCCCGTGCCCGTTTCCGTCCCCTGGGAATCTCCGATGAAAACTTTTCTTATGTGTGCTGCTCTTTGGTGGTATCAAAAAAGACGAGCAAAAAGGGAGAAATCAGAAGAAAAAAAATGACCTGGCCATCCAAACCGTTCTGGAACCTGCTCGTAGTACACCGCAGGGGAAACATGCAATATGCTACCGTGATAGGCTTACAAGGTCGTACAAATGCTGCCTTCTCTCTTGTTCAGTCCATAATTTCCCAATTTAAGCAGCAGCGCTGAAAACCTCCTGGGCAGTGCGCTTGATAATACCACCCGTGACTGGCAGGGCGGTGCAGTGCTCCAAGTACAGATCAACCTCACGAGCAGCCTGGCGACCCTCGTTGATGCCCCTATAATGACGTTAGTGCTGAGTAACTTGCTTTGTTGAGAATAGATGGAACTTACCAGACAATAAGAGATTGACCGCGGCGGCAATCACCAGCCGCGAAGACACCCTCGATGTTGGTGCAGTACTTGCCAGCAGGAGTCTTGACGTTCTTGCGGGCGTCCTTCTCGATGTCATCACCCAGGATACGAGCCTCAGGTCCCAAGAAACCCATGGACAAGAGGACGAGGTCGGCAGGGAAGAATTGCTGGGATCCCTCTACCTTCTTCATGTCCCAACCACCAGTCGGAGACTTGGTCCACTCAACGCGTACGGTGCTGATACCCTTGACACGGCCCTCGCCATCGTCGACGAACTCCTCAGACATGATGCAGAACTCACGAGGATCCTTGCCCATGTGCTGACGCACCTCGGTGTGACCGTAGTCAACACGGTAGATGCGAGGCCACTGGGGCCACGGGTTGTCACGAGCACGCTCGTTGGGAGGCTGGGGAAGGAGCTCGAAGTTGACAACGGACTTGGCGCCATGTCGGAGGGAAGTACCAATGCAGTCGTTTCCGGTATCACCACCGCCAATGACAACAACGTGCTTGTCCTTGGCAGAAATGTAGGCACCATCAGCAAGCTCGGAGTCAAGCAGAGACTTGGTGTTCTTGTGCAGGAACTCCATGGCGAAGTGGATACCCTCGAGGTTGCGGTTCTTGATGGGGAGGTCTCTGGCAACAGTAGCACCGGTGGCGATGACAACTGCGTCATTCTGAGCCTTGAGATCCATCAGGGTGACGTCCTCTCCAACTGCGACACCGGTCTTGAACTGGACACCTTCGGCAGCCATGAAGTCGGTACGTCGCTTGACAATACGTTTGTCAAGCTTCATGTTGGGAATACCGTACATGAGCAGACCACCAGGGCGATCGGCACGCTCGTAGACAGTGACGGAGTGACCGGCACGGTTCAGCTGGTCAGCGGCAGCGAGACCAGCAGGACCAGAACCGATGACAGCAACGTTCTTGCCAGTTCGTACCTCGGGAGGTCGGGGAATCATCCAGCCCATCTCAAAGCCACGATCAATGATCGCGCACTCAATAGACTTGATGCCAACGGGATCCTCGTTGATGCCCAGAACACAGGCACCCTCGCAAGGAGCAGGGCAGACACGACCAGTGAACTCAGGGAAGTTGTTGGTCATCAGCAGTCTATTGAGTGCATCTCTCCATTGGTTCTGGAAAACGAGCTCATTCCACTTGGGAATGATGTTGGAGATCGGGCAACCAGTGTCAGACTGGCAGAAAGGAACACCGCAGTCCATGCATCGAGCGGACTGGTACTTGAGCTCGTCCTCGTCCAGTCTCTGAGACAGCTCAGCCCAATCCTTGGTACGGGTCTTAGCCGAACGGTACTTCTCGGCGCGTCGCTGGTACTTCATGAAGCCCTTGGTCTTGTCGAGAACAAGAGCACGCTTCTTCTCAGCGGCCTTGTCACCGAATGACTCCTCCATATCAGCAAGCTTGGCAGACTTGTCCTCCTTCTTGTCCTTCTTGGCCTCAACACCCGGAAGAACAGGGAGGTTGTACTCCGCACGCTTAGCCTCAGCAGCCTTGGCTGCCTCCTCCTGAAGGACTCGCTTGTAGTCGACAGGAAGGACCTTGATGAAGCGGGGCAGAGCACGGTTGAAGTCAACGAGAATACGAGCAGCAAGCTCAGAGCCGGTGTAGTGGTGGTGATCCTCAATCAGGCCACGGACAAAGGCAATCTCCTCAGGATCCTCAATGCCGGAAGCCTCAACCATCTCGGTGTTAAGCTTGGAGAGGAAGTCGTTGTGGATGTCAAGGATATAAGCGATACCTCCAGACATACCAGCCGCGAAGTTGCGACCAGTGCTTCCCAGAATAACAACACGACCTCCAGTCATGTACTCGCAACCGTGGTCACCGACACCCTCAACAACGGCAGTGGCACCGGAGTTACGGACAGCGAATCGCTCGGCAGCAACACCTCGGAAGAAGCATGTACCAAGAGTGGCACCGTATAGACAAACGTTACCGATCAGGATGTTCTCCTCAGCCTTGAAGACCGCAGAGCGAGGTGGGTAGACGATAAGACGACCACCAGACAGACCCTTACCAACGTAGTCGTTGGCATCACCCTCTAGCTCCAGAGTAATACCAGGAGCAAGGAAAGCACCGAAAGACTGACCGGCGGAGCCCTTGATGTTAACATGGACAGTGTCCATCGGCAGACCAGCCTCTCCATACTTCTTCGAAACCTGGTAGGACAGTGAAGTACCCATGGCACGATCAGTGTTGACAATATCACACTCGATTCTGGACGGGAGCCCCTTGTCCAAGGTCAACTCAGCCTCAGAAATCAGCTTGTTGTCCAAGCGAACATAGAGGCGGTGATCCTGCTTGCGGACGTTGAAAGTAGCAACACCAGGGCGCAGCTTGTGGGCAGGAGTGAGGATGAGAGACAGGTCGATGTTCTCAGTCTTGTTAGTCCTCAAGTCATCACGGACCTTGAGCACCTCAACATGGCCAACCATCTCGTTGATGGTGCGGAAACCAAGCTTAGCCATGATAGCGCGGAGCTCGTTGGCGATGTAGTAGAAGAAGTTAATGACATGCTCGGGGGTACCCTGGAACTTCTTGCGGAGCTCAGGGTCCTGGGTGGCAATACCGACAGGACAGGTATTCAAGTGACATTTGCGCATCATGATGCAGCCCATGGCAATGAGAGGAGTCGTAGCGAAGCCCCACTCCTCAGCACCAAGCAAGCAGGCAATAGCCACATCGCGCCCGGTACGTAGCTGACCGTCAGTCTGGACAACGACACGGCCACGAAGGTCGTTCAGCACCAGGGTCTGATGAGTCTCAGCAAGACCCAGCTCCCAAGGCAGACCGGCGTACTTGATACCGGTCCATCGGGAGGCACCGGTACCACCGTCGTGGCCAGAGATGAGGATGTGGTCAGCCTTGGCCTTGGCGACACCAGAGGCGACGATACCGACACCGGTCTCGGACACCAGCTTGACAGACACGCGAGAGCGAGGGCTGGAGCACTTGAGATCGTAAATGAGCTGCTTGAGATCCTCGATAGAGTAAATGTCATGGTGAGGAGGAGGAGAGATCAGACCGACACCAGGGGTGGAGTGACGAGTGCGAGCAATGGACTTGGATACCTTGTGGCCAGGAAGCTCACCACCCTCACCAGGCTTAGCACCCTGGGCCATCTTGATCTGAAGCTCATCGGAGTCGGCCAGGTAGGCAGAAGTGACACCGAAACGACCAGAAGCGACTTGCTTTATAGCAGATCGCATCGTATCACCGTTAGGGAGTCTCTGGGATCGCTCAGGATCCTCACCACCTTCACCGGTGTTGGACTTGCCACCAAGTCTGTTCATGGCAACAGCCAGGGTAGAGTGAGACTCCATAGAGATGGAACCGTACGACATGGCACCAGTGCAGAAACGGCGCACGATGTCTGTCCAGGGCTCAACCTGGTCGATAGGAACAGGGTTGCGCTCCTCAAACTTGAAATCAAGCATGCCTCGAAGGGTACAGGCCTTGATCTGTTCATACTCGGACTTTGAGTATGCTTCGTAGGACTTGTCGTTCTTGGAACGGACGGCATCCTGGATGTTGGCAATGGAAGAAGGGTCGTTGATATGAGCCTCACCACCATCGCGCCAATGGTACTCGCCAGACTCAGTGAGACCTGGGACACCAACAGTGTAACGAGACGGGAAGCCACGCTCGTGGAAACGGAAGGCATCCTCGGCAATGAGCTCGAAGGTGATACCCTTGATACGGGAAGCAGTTCCTCGGAAGCATCGCTCGACAACAGTGTCATCAACACCAAGAGCCTCGAAAATCTGGGCTCCCTTGTAACTGGCAAGAGTCGAGATACCCATCTTGCTCATGACCTTCAGAATACCACCGTCGCAAGAATGCTTGTAGTTGCGGATCAGAACGTCATCGCTGAGCTTCTTCTTGATGAGCTTCTCCTTGTTCAGCTTTAGGATGCACTCCATGGCCAAGTAAGGGTTAATGGCATCAGCACCATAGCCGAGAAGAACAGTCATGTGGTGAACCTCACGAGCCTCAGCAGTCTCGAGAACGATAGCAGCCATAGATCGCCACTTGTTGCTGACAAGATGGTGGTGAACCATACCAGAGGCGAGGAGAGTGGAGACAGCAACTCGGTCCTTTGAGGTGTTGCGATCAGAGAGGATAATGATGCGGTCTCGTGCCTCGACGGCAGCAGTAGCCTCATTGTTGATGTAGTCCAGGTGCCTGATGTAGCCCTCGACTCCCTCCTTCTTGGGGAAGGTGATGTCAATAACTCTAACAGTCCAGTCAGGGTGAATCTTGGAGATGTTCTTGATGGCATTGAACTCGGGGATTGAGAGAATTGGGCTAGGCAGGAGCAGACGGCCACACTGGGAAGCGTCCATCTCGAGCAGGTTTCCTTGAGGTCCAACATAGCACTCTAGTGACATGACAATGGACTCTCTGATGGGATCAATGGGAGGATTGGTGACTTGAGCAAAGAGCTGCCTGAAGTACTCGTACAGGAGCCTAGGAGCTTGGGAAAGGCAGGCCAACGGGGCATCGTTACCCATAGATCCAAGAGCTTCCTTTTCATCAGAGGCCATGGGCGCGAGTAGAAGACTGACTTGCTCGAATGTGTAGCCAAAAGCGTGCAGAAGAGGGTCTTCTTGGAGAGGAATCTCGTCTGGGCGAGGAGCCAAGTCCACAGCCTTCTGCTCAGCCAGGGTATCCAAAACAGTGGGAAGGCTAAGGAGCTCATTGTCCAGCCAGGAGCGGAAGTCCTGTCTACTAGACACAGCAGCCTTCAGTTCGCTGTCGTCGATGATGCGGCCGGCAACGGTATCAACCAGGAGCATGCGACCAGGCTGCAAACGGCCCTTCTGGACCACGCGCTCAGGCTCTACGTGAATAGTGCCGACCTCAGAAGCACAAATGATCCGATCATCATCCATGACGTAGTAACGGCACGGTCGTAGACCATTTCTGTCCAAGTTGGCACCACAGAAGCGACCATCCGCGAATGTGAAAAGCGCAGGTCCATCCCAGGGCTCCATCTGGCACGCAGCCCACTCATAGAACGCAGCCTTCTTGGGATCCATGAGAGAGTTGCCTTGCCACGCCTCGGGAACCATCAGCATGACGGCTTCAGGGAGAGAGAGAACACCGTTGATGGTCAAAAGCTCCAGAACGTTGTCGAAAGCAGCAGAATCAGAGCCACCATCTTCAACGATGGGGTATAGCAGCTCCAATTCCTCGCCAAAGACGTTCGATTGCATGACACCCTCTCGAGCACGCATCCAGTTTTTGTTGCCGCGCAGGGTGTTGATTTCACCGTTGTGCGCCGCCCACCGAAGGGGCTGAGCTCGGTCCCACGACGGGAAAGTGTTTGTGGAGAAACGCGAGTGGACCAGGGCGAAGTGAGCCTCATAGTCGGCGTTCACGAGATCATGGTAGTACTGATAGACCTGCACTGGAGCAAGCTGTCCCTTGTAAACAATGTTCTTGTTAGATAGGGAGCACAGATAGAACCAGTTCTGGAGACCAATGGTGTGAGTGGCACGCTTTCGGAGGACGTAGAGCTGAATCTCGAAGTGTCGCTCGTCAAACTTCTCGGGATCCGTCATTTCGGGGGCATCCCCAGAGCCGTAAGCAGAAGCAAGAACGACGAAAGGCTGCAAGATGATGGGCTCACGGCTTGCAGCAGCAGGGCCAAGGAGAGTAGAGTCCACAGGAGGCTCTCGCCATCCCAGAACCCGAAGGCCCAAGGTCTCAGCAATATCTTCCAATTGCCTCTTGGACTCCTGCAGGGTCTCCTTGTCCGGCTTGAAGAACAAATTTCCCACGGCGTATTGGCCTGGAGGAGGGAGTTTAATCCCGACCTCTCGCTCGAAGTTCTTGATGAAGAACTTGTGGGGGATCGATGTCATAACACCTGCACCATCGCCATCTCGTGCATCAGAGCCAACGGCTCCACGATGGGTCATGTTGCAAAGAAGGTTGCGTGCTACACAATTGTGAGCTACGTGAATTGCAAACAGAAGGATTCTCAGATTGAGTCACTTACCATCGCTAACAATCTTGTGGCTGGGCTTGCCCTTGATGTGGCAAGCAAAGCCGACACCACAAGCATCCTTTTCGAAGCTTGGGTCATAGAGACCCCTAGTTTCATGTCAACAAAAAACCCAGGCCAATGGCATTACACCGGGGGAGAATACGCACTGCTTCACCGGCAGAGCGCCCGCCCAGGAATCATTGTTCTCTGTTTGGTACTCATAAGGATGATAAACCTCAGATTCGGCCTCGGTATGTATTTGTCGATCGTCAAAGTCCGCAGTCAAGCCCATGCTAGGCGACCGTTCCTAGGACACTCGAGGTGGCGGGGCGGGTATCAGAGGATCGGAGAGGGTAGCCTGCGCAGAGGCAGGACTTGCGGGCTGATACGGTTCGGAGGAGCGGCAGCACCGCTCGGGAGGACCAGGAATCTGTGGGTAGCAAAGCAGATTAATTGACTTGTCTCTGGATTGTGTGGGAAAATTATTCAAGAGGTGAAAGGTGTGGTGTTTGGGGAGCACGAAGAGCAAGAAGAGCCCACAGTCCAATGGCAGCCAGGTGATTAGTAGTGCGGGCACAGGAAGTGACGGCAGACCGAAAGCGGGGTGGGTTTAAAAGCTGAGACCTGCGACAAGCGAAAGTCTATCTTGCGAGCAGATGTGGAGTGCTTTCCGAAAGCTTGCAAGGTCAATTCAGAGCGAGAATTGAGAGTTTTTGCTAAATAGCGCCTGCTGGGCTCGTGGTTCAGATGTTTTCCTTGTATGTATCCCGAGGCTCATCCCAGTTGGCAGTGGGTGGAGGCCAATTGCTCATGCAAACACCCCAGATTTGCCCTGGAGGCGAATTCCAGTCAGGCTGTCGTCCTTTCCGCGGGCAGGCATTGATAAAGCCCACTCACTGCATGATAGGTGGATGGGATGGAAGCACCGATAAAGAATGATGTTCTCGAGTGCAATTGGCGTCGTCCACCAGGTGAGTGAGGTCACATTGACAGCGATGTAGCTGCTCCCGCTTCCGTAATCGTAATGGTGCAGAAGCAGCAGCAGTAGTAAAGATGCGATGCGATGCAGCAGTAGCCATTACCTGTGGCAGCAGCCGGGGGGGCAAGCTCGAAAGGTAGGTAGCTCTAGCCCACGAATCTGCATGAGGATAGTGCGGGACATCTGGAACCACACGAGCAACCTGGAAGCTGCCCGCAGTTTTTTTCTTCTCCCATAGAGAAACCGCTCAAGCAGCTTGGGGCAGCGTGGGATGTGCACTGCATTGCGCTGCACTGCGATATGACGACAGCCAATTAGGCCACCCCCGTTTCCGGCCCCAAATGCGGCTATGATGCAGCCCGCTGATAGGGCGATAGTTCTCTGCCCTTACACTCCGAAATGGCCCCCCAAGCAGAACAAGGCGATAGGCGAGCCGGAGAAACCACATCAAACATGCCATTCGACATGGCAGGCACTTTCCAGGGGGAAACAAGGCCCGGGGTTAATTGATCATCAGCGCCCGGCTGCCCGGAGGAAGCCCAGCTGAGGTCGGTTTATGACAGGCAAGCGCGGGGCTTCTTCACCTGCCATGGCCGACGGGCTGATTGCTCATGCATCTCTGGTTGTTTTGGTTTTATCTGGTTTGTCTCGTCTTGACTCGCATCGCTTGCTGCCTCGATTTTTTATATATTGCGCCCGTACTGCCGAGGATAACCCATAACATGCTTCTGTCTCATAGTCCAAAATCATCGCTTGATTTTGCCAGGACTGGATCCGGGACCTCGAATGTTGAATTGTTTTGTAGCCTGGTATATCGTTTCCGTGCTCTCCAAAAACCGTGGCTTGCCATTGGACGTGGGTCGACTCTTCAGGTGTGGGATATGTATGGGAGGGGGTGTGATGGCGGCGTTGAGTCACTTACCGGTACCTTTTTCAGTTTTGTTTGCACAGTTCAGCAGAATACAGAGAGTCTTGCAGTCAGGTTGAGAGAGCAGCTCTGTATGACTGACTGACTGAGATAATTTTCGGTAGGGGAGGAAAGGAGGGAAGCCCGTTCCGTAGGGTAGAGGGGTGGCAAGCTAGCTTTTATGGCTAGACTGACAGAGTGACTGAGTGAGTGACTGAGTGACTGACCGGGCCTGGGTGTGAAAATCAAGTGGCCAAGCCTGGTGGATGGGGATAATCTAGTGGGTGGTTTGGTTTTGGACTGGTCTACTCTGGTCTCTGCGCTCTCCTCGGATCAGTCCCCAAAGCACAGCAAAGCAAAGCAAAGCAAACCCGCCGATTCGGGTGTATTGGATTGGTTTCTGAGGGAAGCCGACTCGCGGAGAGCCAGCACCAGGCTACTGCCGTTCGCTACTTACCTTAGGTCACTTACTACCTTAGGCTGGTTGGCAGGGGGCCCAGGAAGGGCAAGGGAGGAAAAAAGAGATCGAGGGTCGCCAGCAGGCATGTGGCAGCTAGCGCTTAGCTTAAGGCGAACAGCGCCAGTCAGTGGGGGAGGTGGGGAGATTTCAGTGAACTGTCCCATGGGTTGTGGGTATCTAACCTCTAACCACTGCCAGCCAGGGCCAACGGAGGGGAGGGGGCTCGGGGGGACAGGCGGCGGGCGTGGGCGTGGGAGAGCTGCGACCACCGGCCAGACAAAGTACGGAACCCACCGCCCACGCAAGCTGCTGGCTGGTCGGCCTACCAGAAACCAGCGAATTGGTAAGGAAGTGGAGAGAAGACATAAGGAGGGAGACAATATGAGAGAGAGAGAGGCATATGATGAGAGGCTGCATGTGCACTACCTCCTGACAATGCTCACTGCTGCACGTGTCTAAACTAAGGTAAAGGGTGATTGCCCTTCCCCTACCTCCCGATATGGGCGCGATGTTCCATTCCTGCCTAGGTACCTTCGATGAGGGATCGATCAAGCAACAGATCCGAGTGGGAAGGTACATCTACTCATGACCTGTCTGCCAGCGCAGACTGTGTACCTACTTGGTGGTGCTGTCATCCTGTCCTCTACTCACACATCTGGCGATCCATGTGGACATCTCGCGGCTTAGGGCCTTGCCCATCACTCAAGCAATTGGCAATTGGACCACCGATCGAACGGGCGGTGGGCCGTTGAGCAGCTTCCCCTCCCCTCCTATTTGTCGCCCACCTCTTCAACATGTGTCAAGCAGCATCATAAAAAGACGCACTCGCCCAAGCATGGGTGGTGCGAATGCACGTATTTATGTATGTATGTATGCATGCCTTGTTCCTCCTGGCACCAATTTTTACAGGGATCCTACCATTCAGTCGGCCTGCTGCTGACGGCACCGATGTGTCCCCGGGCCATACGTACTGTAGGATGCAATTCTGAGTCAACCCCAGCCAAAGCCCGTATGCAGGCGAGCAAACGCCGCAAAGCTGCAATGATGCTTGCTGTAAAAATAATCAATGACGAAAAAAAGACAGACCACTGCAAGGGCTAGGGCAAGGGCAAGGTTCCATACATACCTACATCCTACATGCTGTCTCTGCAACGGCAAGCCAGCCGGCCAAGCTCTCTAGCTAGTTTACTACTTCACAAGGCAGCATAGAGGGGGTCTGACTATTCTGCCACCGGCGTTTACATACAGCGTAGGCGGTTCCGAGCGAAAATAGGCTTGTCTCCGACTCGCGACGCCGGTGGCGGAAGCTGATGCAATCTATCCTGTAGTAATCCTACTATTATCCGTGGTGGAAAAGCTAGGGTCGTTAGGATTCCCTTTGCTAGTTCCCATCAAAGAGGTCAAGCCCTTAGCTTGGCTCGAAGATCAATGCTAAAAGTATCTGGCGCGTCAGAGGATAATGGCCGAAGCCGCCAGGAGAGAAAAATTGTCTCGACTAACATGCATTATCAATCCAACCTGCTCATCCGTAAGGGTAATAAACAATGACAACTATACACTTGCTCGAGGACCCCAAAGATCCTGTTATTTACTGTAGCTCCACCTACTGTAGGGCAGTGAGAGCCTTGTTGAGGAGGTTACTATGCTCTTGACGAATGGATGTTTATTTCCCTGACAGAGGTATAGAATCAAACAATAGAGAAGAAAAATATGAATGAATATAAGCTTCGTCGAGTCCACAGTCGGGGTGTATTAAGCAGAGACCATGTCAGAGATGGATTTCCGGGCAGTGAGCCGACTTTCCCAGATTCATGAGCAGATATGATGGTCATCTTGCAAGCAAAATAACGCTCCTTGGCGAAGCAATTGCCGTGTATTACCAACATGTTTCTCTCAATTAGGCGCATCTCTTCATCACCGGCGTCGGGCGTCTGCCCTGTGCCCCGGGCACCTTCAGCTAGCTGGAACGCCTGTTCCGCGTTGGCAGCGGATTAGAAAGGAGACTGGCGAAGCAGTTGAGCATCAAAAACGTTCGTGTAAGAGAAACTACAACGCAATGGCTATTCAAAAGCCATAGAGAACGCACCCCACACCGAGGCATGCAGCTTGCAGGGATTGCCCAGCCGTGCCGGCTTGTATGCGTACCAGGGTGGTGCAACCAGCGCCTGCAAGTGCGAGGAATTCAGAAGCCTCGAAAAAAGAATCCCTGTCTGGCCGGATGGTGGCAGAAAAAAATCCCTAAGGGCGGAGAGTCAAGCTCCAAAGCTCTTCATAGCTCCGCCACCAATCAGCATCGTCTTTTTTCAAAGATCCAGGGCCGATGTCGCGGCAGAATATCGAGACCCTGACGCTCTACTCTGTCCTTTTGGAAGACCCCACAGGCCGGTATCGTATTATAATTAAGCTGGTAAGGAATTTCGCCGACAACTGTACCGCCCCCATCGTTTAGGCCGCGAAGGAAGCAACAGTGCGGTAAGTGGTGAGGGGTCAATTGAGGCCGATGAGGGTGCCGTATCCAGTAGTTCGGACAGAAGTGAGGAGGACCTGCACCGTCGCTACGAATCATCCAGCTCTTGAAATTAGACGGGGAATACAATCGACCCCGCCTGGCTCCTCTTCTGGTGAACAGCCGTCTGATGATTGGTTTAGACTTTCAAATTGCGTTACAGCTGTAGCACTGGCCGTCAACAGAAGGGGGGAGAAGGGTTCATCGGCCAATGATCTTCTCTTGGCCTTGGCACATGGTGCCTCGATGTTGTGTTTCCCAAGCTCGTCTCCAGGGCAGTATGACCCTGCACGGCGTGCTGCAGCTCAACCGAACAGGGCGAGAGACCTGCATCCATCTGGTGAGGAAATATGCGGCTCGGCATATTTGCTGGCCTCGTGACCGACATGCGTTGCTGTAAAAGATTCGACAACATGAAATAACCTCACACAGCCAATGAGATCCGCTTCCTTCAGGAAGACCCTTCTTATCTAGCACCAACCAGATGCCTCAATGCTAGCGATGTCTGCGTAGCAGGGGTAGCCAGCAAACCCCGCTGCACCTCGCTGCAAGACCAGCAGTTCGAGATCAAGCTCGCCGCACAGACAGGGCGGGCAGACTCTAGTCTATTCAATCCGCTGTACGGCATAGTACACCTCCCTGCAAAGTTCCATAGCACGAGTACAAGACGAGCAACGCTCCATTGAGGGGCTTAAGCGGACATGCGTAAGCTACCTTGGCCTGAAACTGCTACGTCACATATGCTTGAGAGCGAGATCTAATCTCTTGAAATGCTCGGGCTGGGGATGACTTACAGGGACCCGCATACATCCAGTGCAGTGCAATCCAGCATACGCCCCTAGTGTCTGGTTGACTGTGCGTTGAAGAACGATAATAATATGTAGGATGCTATGCCTCTGAAATGATCCGGGCGCTTTTTGACCGCATTTGCGGACGGAGTTGCCACCTTTGATGGTCCCATTTCAAATGTACATTAGTTTGAGCCTGCACTGCAGTTGGTGAGAAGTCCACGGCGGCCAGCGACTCCGGCGGCAGGGTGAAATGCTGAACATTCGCCTCCTCAAGGTGACTGTAACAGCTGCATTCCAATTTCCATGGTATCAGGCCATTCGAGGTGGAGTTCTATTCGCTTTGCAGATGCAGGCCATCCACTTGACTTGGAACAGAGATGCTGAACAATCCGAAGTCGGCGTGTTGGTGCCAAGGAACTGCGTTAAGAGGGCAAACCTAACCTCTCTACCGCCGGACTCCCGGCATAAGGTCTTGAATCACTGAGTAAGAGTGATCCAGGCCTGCAGCGACAGCCTGTCAGGTGAAAATTTTTGTCATCCCAAATTGAGTGAACTGGGCGACAAATGGTCAAGTCCAACAAGCGCAAGTCGCCAGCTTCCGATATTTCCCGAGGCAAAACGAAGCTAGGTCAGAGAAGCCAAATCTGCAGTGGCCTGCACGGTTGTATTCACGCCGTCCATTGACAAAAAGTCCGTTCCTAGTAGGCCAGAAGACAGAAGAGATTGTTCCGCTGTAAGCGGCTCAAACGCCCATGCGCTAAGAGTCAAGAAAGCGTCCAGCCGTGAGCAGAGTTGCAGGAAGGATATTGCCATTACCTCATAAAAACGTGCCCCTTGCGCTACCCCTGACCCCTACGCCCAGATATTGACCGCCTAAGTGGCACCATCTCAGGAATTACGAACCGAGTGCCTGAATTGCAACGCACCGGAGTGGTCGAATTGAAGAGGGGTGATTTGTCGAAGACCTGCTTTGTATAATCGAATGTGTAAGAGGCCCTCCGAGTAATCACTCAGGGAAGGTCGGTAAGCACCACCACCCAAACATGTCTTACCTGTCATACCTCTAGGTAGTGAACAGCTCTCTCCTTCCCAGCGCAAAAGCATTTTGGCCTTGGATAGACTTCCAAGAATTCACCTTTCTAAGTTACTTTGATACATCGTTCCTGCTCTTTAAAGCTTCGTACAGATGACCGACCCCCGGCTAGGTTTCTAATCCTTGTCACTGGCTATGTGTACACGATCTTACATAACCGCGCGGCTGCGCTAAATCCTAATGTGGGGTTAAGTACCGAAGTATCGTGGTTACCGCATTGTTTGTCTCTTCGCTGCATGTGTAGACGCGCATCCATCCACGATACCTGAGACTCCCGAGCACTTTTGAACCTGAGCTTTCATAGCCATATTACCCAATTAATATATGATGCTCATCGCTGAGTCTCTTTCGTAATTTGTGTTTCGAGCTTTAAAGGGTTCTACTCGATTCGCCTCAGGGTATCATGTTCTCCATACTACCAGACCTCTCTCCGCACGACGTGAGCTTTCCATGTACGGACAGCTCCAATACTCACTGCTAACACGCGAAAAAGCCCCACACCGTCTGGTATACATCATCCCGACAGCCCTTCCTCGCCTCGACGACGCAACAACATGACAGTTCCGCCGCCGACACACCAGCTCAAGGTCCGGGCCCGGCCCCCCGCCGACCCGGCCAGGCAGCTCTCGAGCGCTCGGCCCTTGCCCGCCTGCGCGCCGACGAGCAGTACGTGGAGCGGCGCAAGCACAACGTCAGCAATTTCGGCAGCACGTGGCTAAAGCCGCCCGGCGTGGCCAAGTCGCTGTTCCAGATGCGCGAGGAGCGCCGCGAGGCGGAGGAGCACGCCGAGGCCATGCGGCGTGAGCAGCTCGCCCAACAGCTCGCGGACGCTGAGGGCGCGGCCGCCGGCGGTCTCGATGACATGGGCGTCACAGATCTCGACGGCGAGCCCATGGATGAGGACGGCATGATGGAGGGTGGGCGCGACCTGGATGACGAGATCCCTGATGCAGACACGGACGGGTTTGGTTTTGACGGCGCGGAGGAGGATAGTGACGAAGACGAGGAAAACGACTCCGAAGCTGGCGGGGCAGACGATGAGGACAGGCCGGAAGCAAGTCCTGCTCAGCAGCAGCAGCAAAGAGCCATTCGGGACCAACTACGGAATGTGCGTGCTACGGAAGACCGCGTGCGGGAGCTGATGATTCGTGGTCAGGGGCCCGACTCAGAAGTCTACGGGGCTGAGGATGACATTGACGAGGAGGACCGCGCTCAGATGCTCGAGGAAGATGACCTCGTGCAAATTCCTGTCCATAACGCGGAACCTGGCATGAATATGGACATGGATGCAGACCTTGACGATGACATCCCCGAAGCCGAGAGTGGTGGCTATGAACATACTGATACTGAAGCGGAGCTTAGCAGCAGTGAAGATGGTAGCCAGGACGTGAGCCATAATTACGGCGGCGGAGCGCCTCAAACAGCTCGCTTCAGGGGAGGTTTGCCGAGGACTCTGCCCAGAGGCAGTTTGCCACGAAGCAGTATTCGAAGCGATATCGATCTCAGCAGCCTTCTATCGCGAGACGGAAGTAGTGCGGCGGGGAGCAGTCCGCAGCTTCGACGAAGAAATTAGACGACGATCCATGATACCCATGACAGAGGACTGAAATTCGCCAAAGGCGTTTGGTCTGTAGCATTATGTACTAGCTAGCCACTAGATGAATACATCCGAAACGAATATTCGTACATTCGTACACGCATTACAACACTGTATTAGAAGACGTCCCTTCCAGTTTATATTAGTTCGTGTGTCGACATCAAGATCCTTGATAAACCCCGCAACTCCATTTGTCGCCCGATGTTCGATATTCGGTGCTGACTTGCAAATCAAAGCCCCCCTGCAGGAATGCCCCTTGATTTCCCATTCTATGTAAGGTGTGCGATAATCTAGAACAACCAGACGTAGATGAACAAGAAGCAGACGGCGGCAAAGAAGCCAAGCCACACTTTCCAGCCCACGCCAGTTCGTTCTGCCATCAAAAGCATCCTGTTCATTGTGCCACGCAACCGCAGGCGCGTCTGATCAAAAGTGTCGTTCATCTTCTCTGCTAGTGCAGAGGAGTCTCGAATCTCATCGCCTATCGCGACCGTCATCTGAAGACAACCGTGATTAGCCCAAACGCAGGGGAAGTGACCAAATCATCTATTCTTACCTCCTTTAATATCTTGACCTTACCCATGATTCCCTCGACCTGCGAGTCATTCTGGCTCTCCAGCTCGTTCAAGACGGCGTCGCTGTATTGACCCCTAGGTTTTGCGTTGCACATTAGCTCCCGAATTCCCGTCGCGATACTGTACGGAGGTACTGACTTCCTGTTCGGCGTCGCTGGCCGAAAACCCTTGTTCTCAACGCCTAGATGACTCGCTGCGCCGTTGCCGCCAGGGTAGCCATAGCCATAGCCTCGACTTGGGCTGGGGCTGACCCTCCGTGTGCTGTCGGATCCGGACCCCGTGTAGCCCTCGAACAACGCGCTGCGCGAGTCGCGCTGGTGAAGCGACGAGGCCCCAAATCTATTATCGCAACATCGTCAGTAACGAGAGAACTGTGGGAAAGTAACAGCATGTGATCCAGTCATTAGCGCTCGCATCTCACGAGCCGTAGCAACGTCGCAGCCGACCCTCGAGCCAGCAAGTTCATGCTGGTACCGGGGCGACGATGACGATGACGATGTCTTGGCGCAAGCAAGCGGATCGCCGGGTCGTTGCGGGGAGCCCAGCCGGCAGTCTCTCGCTGGCACAGGGAATAAAATAGAACCGTCCATACCTTTGAGCCATGATGTGTGGTTTTCTCAGAAGTGTTGTGATGCTGAAGAGCAGAAAGGGGGCGAAGCGGAACCCATCAAAGGATTCGAGATTTAGAAGACATGCCCTTTAATCTGCTTTCCAGGCCAGATTTTTAGTTCTGGGGCTCCATCCAACTGTCGAAAAGGCCAGGTTCCCTAGATTGCTAGCCAATTACAGCACAGACTCGGTGCTGCCAGATGCGGGAGGATAGGGGCCCGGGTTCTGGGCTACCGGCACTGTAATACGCTATTCGGCGCCTGCTATCAGTGGCTCCCCCAGCTCGACTAGTCCGTCAATAGAGCCATGCCAATGAAAACAAAGCAAACATCAAACGGAAGGCAGGCCATTTTCTAGAATCCAGCACAACCTATCCTTATAATTGAACTAAGCAAGTATATAGATTTAAGCCAGCGCAACACGGATAGTGTATCGATGTCTACTAGGATAGGATAAAAGTCCATCTGGACGCAGTAACAAGAGGAGAGCAGCATGTACGCACGCGAGCAAAGAAGTCCGCGATTTACAAAATCACTTGTGCATCAGAGATAACTGCTTTGGTTCCAGTTTTGAATTGTGAGGCTGATCTTCGTCGTATATCATTCGTTGGTCTCATCATACCTGAATGTGTTGTTAACCCAGTAAAAAAGGCCGACAACAGAGACCAAGCCAAAGCCAACCTTGGTGAACTGCCACCACTTAGTCCCATTTCAAGGTCCTATGTAGATATCGGTCATCCAGAGATCATATAATGCTTTTCCTAACCGTCCTTTTATGAACCAGTGCCTCTCTAGGGCCGGTCGTCATGACGCCCAAGAGCGCCGAAGTGATAATCAAGCAGCCGCGGACTTAATCCTCATCCATTTTGTCCTCGTCGCCCTCAAAATCATCATCGTCATCCTCGTCCTCGTCGTCATCCGCCGGGTTCTCCTCCGCAGCCTTAGCGAAGTCAATAACACGGCCACGAGTGCGACGTCCGATAACATTGTCGAGATCAATCTCGTCCATGCCATCTTCCTCGTCGTCATCGTCGTCAGCTGAGTGGAGTCAGTCGGTTGCCTACACAGTTATCACACAGTCGGGGGTGTTAGGCATACCAGCTTCGGCTGTCTGGGGGGAACTTAGTTTCAGTGTCAATGTATGATTACGGAGAACATGTGGCTTACCTCAGGATCCTCATCCTCATCCTCGTCGTCATCGTCCTCATCCATGGCGGTGTCTTGTGCGGGAGCTTCCTGCTCTGTTGCAAGTGCCTTGCCCTTACCCTTGGACTCAGCCGAGACAGTCTCCTCGGTGGCGCCAGGAGCTGTGGCGGGGTTCTCAGGAAGGGTGGTGCCGTTCTCGGTAGCCATTGTGACCGTATGAGGATGTTCTGGATTTGTGACAAGTAGGTGGGAATGAGATCGACAAGTATCTTGCACTCGAAACAGTGGAAGAGGGAGTCGTTTATTTAGATCGGAGGGGAGGAAGGTGAGAATGGAGGTGTAGGGTGCAAGGGTGGGAGGTCAAGCAGTCGCAAGTTTCCCTCTGAATTTAAGCTGGTCTGTGGGTCTGCGCTCACAGCAACGACCAGATGCGCTAACAGTTTTGGGGTTAGTGCCAGCCTCAAGCTTGCAGTCTCTCACCTGCAGACGCACGTGAACGATATGGGCAAGGAAATAGAAGCTGAGAAAAGATCAGAGAAAACCAATGTGCTATCACTTGATCGCTGGAATAGAGATAAGGCAATAAGAGGAGAAAGACGGCAAGAAGAAACAGAGACCAATTTAATGGGACAACGGCCCATAGGCTGATCAGCTGAGACAGGATAGGGAGCAGAGCTCCTCCAACGTCTTGAGACTCTTGCGGATGGTCAACAACCACAACTCGTAGTAACGCTGAATTCGATCCTACTCTGGGCACGACATTCAAGCTTGGAAATGGGCGTAAGATGAGCGTTCAATATAGTCTATTATTTCCCGTCCCCTCCGCCTGACATTGCCAGCATGACAACTATGCCAATTAACCACCAGTATCTGTGAGTTGTTAGCGACATGTTCAGCATCATGGGCTCCAAAATTGTATACTTCTGCAAGAATGTCTTCTCTTCTGGGACGACCTTCTTTCCTTCCGGACTCAAGACGACGGGCTTGTTGAGCTCCGGCTGCTTCCCCGCCTTCGTCACCTGCACCACAGCCTGCGGTCCAAAGTCCCTTGTCTGTCCTGCATCAATCCGGACGCCTTTGACTGCTGCACCAAGGACGTCGCCCCTGCCATCGATAGTCAGGAGTAGGGCGGGCGAGTAGCCCTTACCAAAATTCTCAACAGATGCCACAGACGTTGAAGCTACCCACTGCTTCGTGGCGCTATCGAACACGCCGATTCGTACTAGAGCTGCTCCTTCTGGGAGTTCCGGTGCGTCGTAAGAAACAACTTCGGCGCTGGAAACATCGGTGACGTCGTATTTGATGTCGGCTAGAGGACTCGGAGCCAGACCAGCTATTGAGACTGGTTGGATGTAGATGCTGGCAATTTGGGGCTCTGCGCTGGCAATCGCAGCCGTGGCTAGCACCCACAGTATCGTGAAGCCCCTCATCTCGAATTCGTTTGCTCCCGTCGAGCTTTCGAGGTGGATAGTAGGACTCGAGGTTCAATGGTAGGTTGGGATTCTAGGATCCAGCGAGATTCGCGGGTGCCAGTGGAGGATGGACGGGTGGGTGATTACCCAGTGAATTACTAGCGCCTAAAATATCAGGCATCGATATTTCATCAGACGAACACCGGGACATGAGTGATATAGAGCTGTTGAGTTTGAACATTTTTAGTTTATTGAGTACGAGATATGCAATACAAACATTTCATAACAAAAAACACCACCATTTCCATGCATCCATTTACTCGTTCACCGGCTACTGTCGGTATGGTATCGTCCTTACATGATTCTCCAGATTCCCTGCTAGAGCGCTTCCTGCTCCGAAGTCAGAACACGTAAATTGGGGGCCTTCATGGCCCTTTGTAGTGCAACCTGATGCACTGGAATATTCTCACACCCTCTTCTTGTTCACCTGAACTAATTTGAAGGGGACTTTACGGCCACACCGGGAATGGAGCGTATATGCCGCTCAGAGCAACCCGGTGCGCCTAACCATCTGCTGGTTCTTTGCCTTTCGGCGACCGTTCTTCCTCGCTTGTTTCTTCGTCTTCGTCTTCATCGTCTGCCTCTCCTTCGTCGTCCACTTCCTCGCTTTCCCCCTCGCCGTCCTCGCCTTGTAGGGCTTCCTCGCCTTGCAGTGCATATGCAGGCGAGCGCTCAACGAGGCCCCGATAATAAGCCACCAACACCTCCGGGTTTGGTACGATCTTCCAGTCCACTCTATAGAGAAACTCCAGTTCAAGCAGCTTCAACTCTGCTACTCTAACACCACCAACCCTTGCATAGGTAGAATTGTTCCAAAATGAATCAGATAGACCCTTTGCCGCCACCGTAGCGGCCGTGATAAGAAATCTGTGAACGGTTAAGGTATTTATAGTGAAATCTGGGTATAATGCGCATAGTCGGTCGATATAATAGACCATAGAGAGCAGGAGGGGCGGGGATAGTGTGGCATGCTTCGCCAATCTGTGTAGATAATCTGACACTGAGATACCAGGTGCTGTCCTGCTTGAGTGTGAGTAAAGCCCGATCTCTTGCACTACAGGTTCACCATAACATACCGAGAATGGAATCTGGTTAGGTGGCCATTCTTCAGAGCCAACGCGTCATTCGTCTCAATCAGCTCCGCCAGCATGTTTGAAATTAAAACTACCATGTCCTCAACAGGACACAGTTCATACTTCTGAGGCAGAACCTTTGGTGGTGCGGCACTTGGCTTCGGTCGCTTGGCAAGTGCCTCAGTGCCCTGGCCTACGACGGATGGGCCTCCGTCTGGACCGCCTGGACCTTGCGAGTTCCGTCTTTTGTTAGGAGAGAAATGGGGGGCAGCGGCCTTGACGATCTGAGGTTGGTCTGACGAGGAGGAAGAGGCCTCTGCAGGCTGCTGCTGTATATCTTCGTTTGCGAGTGCCATTGGTTTTGGGGCAGGCGCTGGTGGAGGCTCGTCTGGGGTTTTCATCAAAGGCGAGGCGGTTGGGCGAGGTTTTGCTATGTAGTCCGTGGGCTCCATCGGTGAATACTGCGTCGCGGCATCGACTGCTACATACTTCTTGGGTCGTGGCTGCGGGGGAGTGGTCATTGTGACCGACTTGGGCGAAGATGTCGTCGACGGCCGCCGCGACAGAGCGGTCGACACCCGGGGAGACTGATGAGGGGAGGATACGGGCGCATAATGGAAGGACGCGTGAAAGCTGACAGGCGAGGCATTGGACGACCTTGCTGGCACAGGAGATCGAGTCAACATGATCTCCGCCTCATCCTTGGACGGCGGGATGAGGTGGTAAAAGTTTCCCAATTGTCGCGCGCCGCCGAGCCGGAATGGATTGGGAGTGGAGGGGCTGCGCTGCGAGGCTCGCAAGGTCCGATCAAAACTTCGATAGGCAGGGAGGCAAGGCTCCACTAGTCAGTCTCCTCCGGTGCGCGGATTCGCCGACGCCGCCGCTACACAGGATCTTGTCGCCTAAGACACACAATCTCACGGAGCGATTCAGTGACGGTTAAGACTGTCGAATCGAAGACGATGGCGGTCTGAGGCGTTACCGGCGGCCCTATCTTGGGTGGTCACGTCAATCGGCGACTGCACGTGGGGTTGTTGCATCAACGTCCTAACACTTCGCGTCGGTGCAAGCACTCGCAAGACGGACATGGATATCTTTTTATCGAACCCAACTGCCTCCAGTGTTATCTATGTGGGCTTCATGGTGTCTAATAGTTTGCTCCGGGGGCCCCTTAATGGCGATGCTAGTCTGCCGTTGGGCTAGGTTGTGTGGATGAGTGCCAGGAACAAGTTGAAGTCAGTTTTAGGTCTAACTTTCTTCTTCACCGAAGATAGCGGAGGTGGACCTGCGGCCTCCAAACGAGTCGTCAAGCCACTCACGCGCTGGCTGCACTGCTCGACAACGACACCAACATGGGCAGGGCTGACCGCTTGATTGGAGAAGTAAAGGGCCACTGGAGCACATAAAACAGCGAAAATTGGGCATAGGCCTGGTGACTTGCTTTTGACGTAGTTGCAAAACTTCCTGATCATCTACAAAGCAGCTACCTGACCGAGCCCATCAACCCTGAGAGGGTTGTGCAGGCGCTTCACCTTAGTCTTGAGTTGGGGTATTTGTAGTAAATGTAAGCTAGACCAAGATATTCTTTCGCTTTTACAATTTTGCTGTTGATGATACGAACCTAGCCATCTAATGTGTAGGTACCTAGGAACGCAATTATCTATGAAACTGGTGTCGTTCTCTTGGTATAGACGTTCAAGCGTGGACTGCTTCAACCACCTCCAAGGTCAAGGTTTCCAAAAAGAAATTAGGGCGTCTTGCAAGAGCTTGATATATTGTCTCATGTGTTAGGAAACGTGTACTCCATGTAAAGAGCAGCAGCTCTATGGTCGTTCCTTGCGATCCTGTCAATCATTAGCGACTTATTAAGATAGCCAGCCACACTTACAGCCACAGCATACTTGGGATGAGGGGAGGCTGCACTGGCCGACCCCCGGCTTCCCGCTAGCTCGGTTCCCCGAATTTCTCCTGCCGTCAGTCAAGGCAGGCGTGAGGTGCCTACTGGAATTGCTTGTAAAATTCCCTGACGCCATCTACCGCGTGCCTCTCTACCTTGCCTACTCTATCTGCGTGTTTGTACAGTAATTACCATACCATCTCGACCTCTCCCACAGCTGTCGCAACCTTACGAATCGCATCAACAAACGAACGGCCTCGAACTCGCATTTGTTGGCGCCTCTTTTTCTTGTATTATTTCCCTTGAGTAATCTCTTCCTCGCGGCCACTTGACGTGTCTGTTCAGAAGCATTTCTACGACGTAGACGAACCTGCCGATCGGCCTTATCGCGATACCAGCCAGCCCTTGCAACTTGCCATCTCCAACGAACTCATTTCCCACTCAACTTGTTCGCCACCGTATATCCTACTTGCGACAGATTTTCAAGACCAATCTTTTTTGTCGCAAATACCTCACCGCTGGCCCACGGCGTTGCATTGTCGCACCGTAAGCAGCGCCATATTCTGCCCTCCATGGCGCGGGTTCAAAGTCCGCCCATATTATCGCAAATCCGGGTCGCTCGAAGCTATGGGGAGCAGAGTGATGCCTTACAAGCCCTGAAGAACGAAGTGATTGGTCATGTTCAGAAAAAAGAGAAATGGGTCGAGGCTGGTGTGCTGGAACCGGTTGTAAAGATATTGGCCTCGAGCCGAGCACCTGCGAAACTCAATGGCAAGGAAAGCCGCACTCATATCCCGCCCACTCGACCGCTCTCAGAAGATGAGACAGCCCGCTTGCATGCCCTCCAACTCCTCGCAAGCTTCGCCAATGGTATGACTATCATAACATGGCCCTTTTCAGGCACTGACAGAAATTACTAGGTGGCGCCGCTTTCCTGACGCCGATGCTTGCTGCCGGTGCCCTCTCCGCCGTCCAGGCCAACATATCTCCCATTGACAATCCACCGCAAGTGGTCGTCACTGCCTTACGGGCACTCATCAATATTGCAGAGGCCACGGGTTCTTCAGATCTCGACACCGCTAGCCTGGCCGAAACTGTCTTTGCCTCCCAACTATTAGACGCATACCACGCTATTTTGACCACCGAAGTTTCAAGTCAGACGATTCAGACCCAGATAAACCTGGTAGCAGACCTCATCAGCAGGTTATGCCGAGAGGAACGACATCAGGTGGCACTGGCCAACTCTGGGATAGTTGACGCTTTGGGGACGAGACTGGCAAGCTTCGTGGTAGCCCGAGGGCAAGTCGTTCCTGGAGCAGAGGTCCAGGCTCAGAAGGATGGTATTGCCGAGTTGATTCCCGAGCCGGCGCTGCGAGGTGCGGACTTGACGGTCATACTTGAAGCTCTAACCGCAATCATCGGGGATTCACCATGGAGAGCCGCCATGCTGGTATACTCTCCCGCCATGCTTGCTATCTTCCCAAATTTGGAGTTTTCCCCTCCAGCAAAGGAGGTTAGGGCTTGCTTACATGCCTACGAGATGGCCGGGTTATCCCATCCACAACCAGAGGATCTAAGTGCTATGGATTATCTCTTACCCATCGTCCCTGTCTACCAAGCGAAAGGCATGGCATCTCAGATTTCTCCATTCCCGCCTCTGGGAACTTCAGCATCAAGAGACAACCTGTTGTCCTTCCGTACTACGATAAGCAAGTCTGCTGGGAATCTACCCAGCTGGGACTCGGCACGTTTCGAGCCTCTCGCTACGAGTGGAGATTTAGATATCGAGGATCCCGAAAGCCCCCTAATTCCGTGGTTGATCAATCTGGTTAGGTCAAGCGTTGTATTGGAGAGGGTTACGGCTGCTTCCGTACTGGCCTCTCTGTTCAAGGCCGGATTTGCAAATCGGACAAGGGAAACAGATATGGGCCTGCTTGTCGTGCCGCTTTTGATCCAGACGCTCAACACGATAGACACATCTGTATCGGCGAATGATACATCCTTCGTCGACCCCCAGACCGCCACGAACTGGGCGATTGTGGAGCGCACGCTGGCAGTCCTGGCAAAACTCATCGCGGACAGTGAATTTCTGCAAAAATGTGCATTCGAAAGCCACGCGGTAAAGGTAGTCACCAAGCTGTTGAAAGATGCTTATGAGCCTTTGCCAAGCCATAAGGCGTCACGGCCGTGGTCACCGACACCACAAGATGGAAGCCAAGTGGAACGCGAAATCGGATTACCTACGTGTCGCCTGGGATCACACGGCGAACCGCCTTTCCACAGTCACCTCATTAGAGTCAGAGAGAACGCTCTGAAGGCGATTGGAGCACTTTCTGCATTCAAGGACGAGTACAGGAAGGCATTCGTTGAGCAAGAGGTGGTCCCATACATGGTCGAGTCACTATTCCATTTCCCTTCCAAGCCAAGGAATAACAAGGACCGAGCCAAGTCGCCAAAGGGCATGTCTCCCAAAGGTCAGGATGAGGGTGCCGAAGTCGATGTCAATGCTCCTTATGGAGTCAATCCTATTTCGGTCATCATTGCTTCTTGCAACGCCCTCCGCATGCTGGCGCGTTCAGTGAGTATTCTTCGAACATCGTTAGAAGACCACGGGGTAGCCATACCAATGTTTCGTCTTTTACGCCATCCGGAAATCGATGTTCAGATTGCAGCTACTGGTGCCATTTGCAATCTGGTGACCGAAGTCAGTCCGATGAGAGAGGTAAGTCGAAGAACCCCTTTGAATTTATACTCGGCAAACGAGAATCGCTAATTTTGGCACGATAGCGTTTGAACGAAGCTGGTATTATGAAAGTCTTGTGCGAGCACGCGCATTCACTAAATGCAGCATTGCGTCTTAATGCGCTCTGGGCACTAAAACACTTTATTGACGGTGTAGCGGCGGACCTCAAGAAGGAGTGCCTTGAGGAGCTCGAGTCCGGATGGCTAGTACAACTGATCTGCGACGACACTGAAGACGAAGCTCTCTACGCGCGGACAAAGAGCGAGCGGCCCGGAAGTCAGGTATCTCCGAATGATCTGGACGAGGACATGGAGATGGATCAATCCGAGGAGGACAGCAAGCCTTGGCAACTGTCTGGTACTCCTCGCTCTAGTAACGAGAGAACAAGGACGGTTAGGCTACGGCAAGCTGAAAGAAAGATATCGGTGCTCCGGGAAGCCGAGTTAAATCCAGTCCGGAAGGCACGGAATGACGATCTCGCCATCCAGGAACAGGGTCTGAATTTTATCAGGAATCTCATCGGGCCTGTCCGTCCCGGCACGAGTTCGGATTCATCCCGTGACAACACGGAGATGATAGACTACCTTTTTAGTCAGCTGGGCCAGGACCGCCTATTCGGCATCTTAGAATCCAAGCTGCAAGTCAAGTTTCTCCACCCATTCAGCCGAAGGTTCTCTGCCAACAAGGACTCTCGGGTTCTCTATCCTCAGGCGAAGATCATCGAGGCTGTCGTCTTCATCCTAGTTCATATGGCAGCGAGCGTTCCGCGGCATAGGCAGATCGTCATCTCACAGACAAAACTGCTTCAAGACCTAGGGAAGCATTTCACGAGTAAGGACAAAGATGTCCGCGTCGCTCTATGCCACCTCATTGCCAACTTGACCTGGCAGGACGACTCAACCGACGAGGATGCTAGTCGGCAGCGGGCGGTCGAGCTCAAGAGGCTTGGGCTATTAAACAAACTTGAGTCTTTGGAGCAGGAGGACAGCGAGCTGGATGTGCGGGAGCGGGCGAAGGCAGCAATATGGCAGATCAACAAGCAAAGAGGCTATTAGATGCATCGATACTTACTCAGCATGCTCGATGCGATTGACGAGGCCGAGGTGCGCCTTACAGGTGACCTGGCGTTCAACGCTCGGGCTGCACATCTTGGAGAACGTGCATGCTTGGGCTGTGGGCCCTATAAGAGAGTTGCAAGCATGGATATCACTGCCATGGGCATTTTGCATTGCGGAACATTGGACGGTACTGTACATATATGGGAGCGATAGAGATGCTAGAGGACATGTCACCCATGCTGTACAGCAAAAGCACAATAAAACATAATGATGAATAGACATCTGCTCTTGCTTCTGAGTGGGAATAGTTTGACCGAGCAATCGTCAGGTCGCAAGTCGTACCAAGCTCTTTGATAAGCGAAATATTGTGCCTCTTTCAAATTGACCGCAGACTGGAATGCACGTGTACGATTAAAGAAACGATATTGCATATGACTTACACGCTATCGGAGAACATCTACGCAAATAGGAGACTCGACATCCTACATATGCAACAGGTACTTAGTGCACATTTGATGATCATGGCGTAACTCTCCAACGCCATCACATGATATCGTGATATTGAACCTGACTGGTCCCGCGGAAGCGGTCGAGCATGTCACGAAGAGATCACAGGCTCGGCAAGGATGAAGCTCGGATGCCACGGAGGGTGTTAACGCTGTGATGCCTCAGCACAGTCAGTCAGTGATCGGTGCCACCCATGCAGCGATCCCCGTTTATTACTGATGTCGACAGCCGGTCTATGGGGCAAAGCTCCCCACTTCTACCCGTAGCTCCAACTGCCATCATGGTGGCATGACCACCCTCCACTCTACCCTAACGCATCGAAACCCATGTGGCACATCGCATCCACCAGCGAATCACCCATCCACGCCGCCTGCTGATTGGTGTGCGCTAGCGCTTGACTGCCGGTGCTGGACGAGGCTGCATGTGTGTTTGTTCGGAAATGGCAGAGGGCATGGGGCCCTTCCAACGTGGGCCAGGCCAGGCTGCAGGAAGATCGCCTCCGCTTTAGCTTCACATCATGTATGTCAGGCTTGGTCGACAGCGTTGCTTACCGGAATCTACGGGAGGAGTCAGAGAAAGATGGGCAAAATCTCTTCTCATACTCTCCTACTACCTTGGTCAGGTGTGGGATAATTACTGGGTAAGCAACAATATTAGGAGAGCTAGGTGGTCAATACAAAGCATGTCTCAAGGCTTCCAGGAGTACGCTTCTTAAATTGGGAGCCACGTGAAGTGTAACATATCTTCGTAATGTCTCTTGGCAAACCCTTTCGAAGATATAGGGTAATTCTCGATTGCAAGGGCAACATCCAGCGTAGGTATATGCGGTGTGCGAATTACTATGTAGGTGCCCGTGCATCGCACCTGCCGGCAGATGGGCGATCACGTAACTGCACTGCACTGTTTGGGCATTTTGGTGGGACCAATGCCGGTCTCTCCACTTGTTACTTCCAACGACAACAGAATTTTGGCCAAATTCTTGCTGCATCTCTTTTCTTCTCCATTGTCACCACATCCGACGATGCCGATGATGTGATCTCGTCTACTTCTGCTTCTATCAATTTCTAGACAGCAAGTGGCTATGAGGTCATGACGCAGCCACTACTACTCCACGACTCTCATTCCTCCACTTTATACTGATTTCACGCTTTTCAGACTAAGCTTCTGCTCACTAATGTTTTAAACCTCCCTGGACACTCCACTCTGGAGGCGTTTCTTTCATATTCAAAGGCGCCCGGCTAATCCTCCCGAGAGCCCCATATTCATTCAGCATTATTCAGCCCTGCAGGCGTCCCACCTGTAGGATCTGAGCCAATCCCTCACCGGAAGCCCTGAGGTGAAGGACGGATAGCCAACAAGCGTTGGTAGGTTGAGGATCGATCCCATGGATCATCAAACTCACATCCAGTGGTGCGCGGTCGTGCCATGTCAGAAGAGGGATCTTAGTGGCACACATGCAGATATTCGGAGCCAGCCAGTCATCGCCGTCATGGGCTTTCCGTCCCGAGACCTCCCGTCGCATCATCATCGCCATTTCCCCACAGAATTGATGCGTGGTGATGATGCATGGTGTTGGATTGGCTCCACCATTTGTGCTTTAATCCGCTCATGTGTCACAAGGGGCGTCTACATCCGTCATGTCCGCCTGGACCCAGAGTTTAGACTAGCCTATAGTCTCATGACATGGCACCCACAGCAAACGGAGCTTTCTCTTCTAACCAGGAACGTCCCGCCACCATGTCTTAGTGGACTGAAGCTTCCGGTCTGTTTGGATTGGCTCAGATTGACCAATACGAGTGCGAGCCTCCCTAAGCTTTGAGCCTCTTCGATGTCTCGATGCTCGCTCATCCACAGATGTCTTGCCGTCTCTTTCCTGACGGCCCCGCTTGCACTCTCCGACCTCTCGGGCAGCTCGGACTTCGAGAAAGTTCCCAATGACTGACCGGCCCATTGCGCGAGAACTCTATCGGCTGGCGTACGGCATCTACTTAGATCTGTAGTGTTGTAAGGACGCAGTATAAGAGCCTCGTCGCCCCCTCCTTCTGTATATCTGATTCATCGTCATCATCCTACTACATCAGGTATCACAGAGATCTTGAAGCCTTCTGGCCCAATCTTATACCACGTTTTAACTAAGACATTTTATCACCTATCGTTAACTCGTACAAGTGATAGTTTCACTTGCCAATAACTCATTATGGGTCTTATTCTCCTTCGCGACAACGATGCGCTTGATGTGAATCCGCCAGCGGGTGAGATTCATCTTTCGACACATGGCTCCGACTGGCTGTGGGCTGTGACAGCTATCTATGTCGTCTCATTTGTAAGACAACCCTGATTGAGTAGAGATACCGTGGGAGTAACAAAGCTAACAAACGGTACTCAGCTTGCTTTCTTCGCACTAAGCTTCGTTGCACGTTCGGGCGAAAAGATCTTCCATTACCTCTTCACTATTGGCTTGCTTGCCGGATCTATCGCGTACTTTGCCATGGCTTCTGACCTTGCCTGGAGTGTTGTACAGCAAACCAACTCACTCGGCGAAGGTGCAACTCGCCAGATCTTCTTTGCCAAATATGTATACTGGGTCATAGAGTTCCCCGTTGTCACCATCGCTTTGGGTCTACTTAGTGGCGTCTCTTGGGCGACTATCTTCTTCAATATCGGACTGGCATGGACTTGGTAGGTTTTCTTAATTTGCGATGCTCTTCTTCTAGGAACAAATAATGAACTGACAATCTTTTTCTACAGGATCCTCTCGTACCTGTTCTCAGCTTACACCGAGACCAACTACAAGTGGGGATTCTACGCTTTCGGTACGGTCGCCTACCTGCTGCTGGCCTTCCAGACGCTTGCTGGCGGCCACCGTGGCGCAACTCGCGTCGGCGTGACTCGAGACCATACCGTCTTGGCTGGCTGGGTCAACCTGCTCTGGCTGCTATACCCGATTGCCTTCGGTGTTTCTGACGGCGGCAACAAGATCAAGGTCACGGCCGGTTTCATCTTCTTCGGTATCCTCGACGTTTTACTACTCCCCGTCACTGCCTTCTGTGTCCTCTTCCTCGCCCGCCACTGGGACTATGGCAGACTGAACCTGGCCTTCACTCAGTATGGCCGTGTCGCCACCGCTCCGGGCACATACCCTGAGAAGGCTGCCACCGCTCCGGCCGGCGGCCCGGTCGCCGCCGAGCCAGCTGCCGCGACTGTGTAAACCCCAGCTTAGCGATGCTGTAGTCGAAGCGTCTCTCGCCAGCTCACCTCGATATTACCAGACTCTGTTCGACAACTTGGTCTAGCGAGCGGCACATACGCTATCCGCGTCATCATGCCTACCAAATCTACGGGCTGCGATCAAGCCGTAGTGACAAGCAAACAAAAAAAAATCGTCCACTTCTTTGTCATTACGTTGTCATATGTTAATGATACCACCACTCGTTGCGTGTTTGATTTTCTGGCTTTCGGCGTCACAATACCCTCGCTCTCTCGGATTATGCCAAAAGAAGGGGGTTGGAGGATCCTATACCCAAAAGAGTTGTCGTTGTGGGTTATTAGTTCTGGTACTAGTGTGGTGGACCAGGAAATCAAATAATGTCTAATAGTTGAAAAGCAGTCTTTTACTGCAGGATGAATTAGTGTTTTAGGGCGTTCAGTTTGACCACATATGACTTTGTGTGATATGATCTCGTGCATGCGTAGCGAAGCTTTGGATAATGTAATACCATCATACTTCTACTACAAGTAATTAAAATATTCCTCTTATCAGAGTTCTCGTGTCTCAAACGGAACTGCGAGACTTCTATAAGAATATACCGATGCCGAAGAAGTCTTCCACGCGGCAATGTTTTGACGGATTAGGAAACTTCTTTCACTCTCAAATGTTGTCAAGATACTGTAGATGCTGGACTCATTCGCAAGTATCCAATTTTGTTACCTTCTCTCCATAATTTCCGCCTTGTCCCGCTGTCCTAGTATGTCGCCTCAAGCCTCTTGACCATCCACTCGCCTGGAATAGTTGGAGTGTATTTTCTAGGGACGGTGTCACTATAGCAGGTCTCAAGTGCTTTGATCACTTTTTCGTGGTCCGGATGTGCAAAATACTATTTGTAATGATTAGCCTCTCTCAAGCCCGAATTGCTGGCGTGATCGTACCGCAATTGAATATCTCGCTGAAAAGTTGCCATCATCTGTCGTCAAAGCATCCGGAGGAGATACCACTCGATGATATGTTGACTTGATTACATCATTGGTCCAGATCTGAAGCAAATCGCCTGGAAGAGGTCAGTTAAACGAGGTCATTCCTACTTGCTTATGTGATGAAAGAAAATTTTGGTTTGAATATACCGGCATTGATGACAACGGCGCCTTCGATGGGTGGTATGTCTACGTATGATCCATCCGGCGTTTGCACCTGAAGGCCACCACTCATGTCCTGGAAGAGCAACGTCACAGTCCCGAAATCGGTATGGGCGCCAATGCGCACCGCACCACCTTCATCAAGCACCTTCCTGGGTACGGCCGGATAATGAAGTAGACGCAAGACGTGGTCCCCCTGAGTAATTTCGCCTCGAAAGAAGTTTTTGTTAAGACCCAAGCCTTCTGCTATAGCGCTCATCAACTCGTGATGCAATTCATCGCACTGCTTGAAGAAAACCTTCATGGCCTCTCCAAATCCCGGCAATGCATCAGGGTATCTATTGACATATGGCTTGACGGGGTAATATCCTGGGTCGCTCCCGATTTCAAACGACTCCTTTATATCAGGAATAGCCTCGCGTAACTTAGCAATGCTTTCTGAATCGTCAGGATTGATGTTAGTTGCTTTCTCTGTCCCAAATCCAGAATATCCCCGGTTTGCTTTCCTGTCTGTATTCGGGTGTTTCTCCTTTTCTGACAGGGGCAAGGCGAAAAATCTCTTGCTCCAGTCATATGCCGTATCGGGCGACAGACCAGTGTTTTGTAGGTAAAGAAATCCCGACGTTGTAAAGCCCTTCATTATCTCAGCAACACACTGTTTCTTTTCCGCTGGATCTCCATGCTGATATTTTGAGAAGTCCACAAGGGGGATTTCGAACTCTGGCTGCTTGTCATTAGCCTTCATTCAAGCATACTGTTTCCCGTTATTTTTGTACCTTGGTAACTGCCGACATAGTGTTTCGTATTTTCAAAGAGTCTATAGGAGGATTTCATCGATCTGGCGAAGTTCTCTACGGTCTTCAATTCTTTTCTTGAGTCTAAGTAAGTGTCCTCTACCTTGCGTCTACAGCAGTCCGAACTGGGATCTATTCACGTATGTACAATGTCGACATACTCTTTGCCTCTAAAGCGGTCATATCCGCATTTCGTAACCATTCTAAGCTGTAGGTTCACTAGAAATATCGGATCAAACAAACAGGGCTTTAACCCAAAAGGAAAGAATCGATCATGGCTAAAAAGGGAGTTGGCTTTTCCATCATTTCGACTTCATTGATAAGACTTGTAAACCCATGTCACCAAACAGCGCTACTGTAATATATTTAGGATATACTTGAGATAAGAGACCTGTCAAGCCACAATCGTCGGCCTGCCTACGATCGTCTTTAGAAAGGCGTAATTTGATTGGTCGAGTCCGTTCTTAGCATTGAGCTAAATCTAACCTTGGATGGTTTAGGGAGCGAGACAAATCCCTGAGATAAAAGCCACGCTTGAGTTTGACAACTAACACCAAAGTGGGGCATGTGCAACGCTGTCACAGTCATTCACTTGAATATCGGGTTATCTGTCGCCATTTGCAGAGTTACTTGCTCCCTGGCGTTCTGGTTCTCGAAAAGCCTCTGCTATGAAGTCTATCGTTATCAAGCACGGACATATCCTATCTCTAACACTACCATAGCCCAACGACTGTGCCTAGATAACGAGCCAGCTTTAGTATGGGTACATAATAGCAACTAGAGAGTGTTTGAAGATGGTTTGGCGTGTATTCTGTACGTAGAAGTTCAGTAGTCTTGTTACGACGTAGGTAGTAAACCTAAGGTTGATCCAAAGGCTATAGATAAACATATATGTTTGTGGTACCTCGGGACACCTTTACTGCTGCCAAATGATAGTCAACAACAAACACCTTGCTTTGAACTTTGCACCGCAAACTGTCCATACTGATTGTATCTTGCATTGAATTGTTCCAGTTGCCGAAATATCAGCGCCCGATATGTGGCCAAAAAACGAAAACATGGAGGTCGTGCAAGGAGTGCCGATCAATGCGCGTAACGAGCCCGTTCAAGCTGAGAAAGGGGACCAAACGGATCTGGGTCGCGTAGCTTCTCTTGATAATCCTACGGTTTATGAAAATGACACTTGGTTTAGAAGGATCTTGGGAAGACTTGATCTAACCAAGTCAAACACGAACATTATGGACTATAATCCAAGTTTTACAAATCCAGACCTTCTTCCTGTGCCAGCTGATCAGCGCAACTGGGGAAAGTGGACATGTGAGTGGCTAGGATAGAGTGAATGAGAAATCTTACAGAATGAGTGCTGACTCCTGAGCAGACGGCTTATATTGGTTTGGTGAATGTGCCAGTGTCACTGCCTGGACCGTTGCTGCAACGGGTGTTACTGGTGGTTTGGTAAGTGTAACCACGAGATAATGTATCTCAAACTCGAAGCAGCTCTCTAACTCATCTGCTGGCAGACCTGGTGGGAGTCATGGATCTGTGTGATTTTTGGAACTTTCATAGTGGCGATCCCTATGACATTGACTGGACGAGCGGGCGCGACATATCACGTTCCTTTCCCCGTAATCGCTCGAGCAAGTTTTGGAGTATGGGGGAGTTATTGGCCCATCATTAACCGCAACGTTATGACAATCGTTTGGAGTGGTGTGCAACTGGTAACCACGTAAGAGCTCACAACAATCCCTCCAAGAGCTCTTTGCATAATGGCTAATCTTTCATCAGCGGAAATTGCTTTTACGTCATGCTCCATGCTATCTTCCCATCAATTGCTCATGTTCATAATCCATTTTCATCCGATGTCTCGATGACAGGCGGTAAGCTTATTGGGTTTACACTTGGGTGGGTCATAGTTGTCTCACTAGTGTTTATCAAACCCTCCAAGATGTCCGGTATCATCATCACCAAGAGCGTCCTGATGGTCATTTGTCTAGTGGCTTTCTTCGGCTGGTAAGTTCACTAACAAAATAACACATTTGATATTAACGCATATATAGGACTGTGGGTAAAGCACATGGGATCGGCCCAATCATCTACCAAGGAGCGGATATACCGAAGGGCCAGTCGCATACTTGGGTATGTATCACAAGTTGAAGCAACTCAAAGATATAAAATCTAAAGCCTTACAGGTATTCCTAAACAATCTCCTTCTACAAGCGTCAAATATGGCCACATTTGCTACGAACAACGCCGATATTTCTCGTTATGCACGCAAACCGAGGGATGCGTGGTGGACTCAGCTCTTCGGTGTGCCGATCGCATACGGGTTCATTGCATTCTTTGGCGTATTTGTGACTAGTGCCTCTAAACCGATTCTCGGAGAGATATACTGGGATCCTATGATGATTCTAGACGGGTTCCTTACTCAGTCGTACGACTCTGCAACGCGTGCGGGAGTTTTCTTCATAGCATTAGGATTCTCCTATGCTCAATGTACGACGATGATATTTGCGAATCTGATCGCCGCAGGCAACGACACTTCAGCATTATGGCCCCGGTAATTGACCCAAGCTCATATTATCGGTTTGAACCTCATTCTTATTGATTTATAGATACATCAACTACACTCGTGGCGCCCTTTTAGTCATGGTCGTCTGTTTTGCTATCAACCCCTGGCAGTTGACAAAATCGAGTTTCACATTCACCAGCTACCTCGGCGCGTACGATATTTTCCTAGCTGCTATCATAGGCGTACTCATCGGCGACTACTACCTTGTTCGTAAAGGTAGTTACAACTTGAACGGCTTATTCTCACTCGAGAAGAGCGCTCCGTACTACTTTTTCTTTGGCTGGAACTGGCGAGCGTACTCAGCTTATCTCCTGGGTATGGTGCCAGTTTTCCCCGGGTTTTTAGCCTCTATTGGCGTTCAAGGAGTACCAATTGGGGCTCAGCGGCTCTATGTGTTTGCTTTCCCGGTTGGAATCATTGTTTCCGCCTTGTGCTACTGGGGTTTCAATGTTTGGTCACCTCCTGCTGAGGGACTTCCAAAGAACTGGTCTGAGCCCGCCATAGGAGAAATTGATGCGCTGATCGGCGTGCAAATGGGAAGGGCAGACGAGCTTGTGAAGGAAGTAGAGGTTTAGGGACTCTATTGTTATAATACAGCAAATCATAGCGACGGTCTAGTTACTGTTTGCAGGAGAAGGGTTGTATTAGACACTTTACCCGAATTTTAAAAATCGGGAGCTTCTAGATAATGACTTGAACATGAATATCACGCTGTCCTTGGATTCCTGAAATCTCAAATGTCAATCGTAGTTGGCCAATAAATCAGAGCAGTCGATATATTCGAATATAGAATCGATAATGAAGGGCTAATTCTTGTCCGGATGCTCAACATAGGCAATTCAGCATCGCATGCGTCTGTAATGTGCTACCCTGCCGTGCCATGGACATTATTGTTCAACTCATGCACATGGTGATAACCGACAAAACAGTAACGAGCCAAGATTTGTATCGGGCAACTCCTAGGCCGAAGTTGATAAGCTATTTCTCCTAAAGCACACCGTGTAATCCTGGATGTTCCTAGGCCGCCCCGCAACGCTTGCCGCGGGTCCGGAGCTCGCGACTTCCAGGAACATAAATTCGCAAACAGATATTTCCCCATTGGGTATATAGGAGATGACCGCGAGGTGGCCTAGAATCGCGGACGACTGGAAACTGGACCTTCGATTTCAGTTCACGTCAGTGCGCTTCAGGAGGTAGCATTCACACTCTACAGTTTCTATAGGCAGGCTAGCCTTTACACCTCCTGCAAGAATGGCTACCGTTGGCACCGCTTCATGTAGAAGTAGAGGGAAGATATCAATCCAACATCTCGAGTCCCTCGCCGGAAGCATAGGCGTCTCGCTTCCACAAGAGCATCTGGAAGAATGGCGAGATCTCGTTGCAGCGACGCAAGACTCGATGGACGCCGTAGATGCGCTACCAGATTACGTTCCCCAAGTTGATCTGAATCGTTTCCCGAGACAAGACGTGCACCGACCTCCACAGAATGAAAACCCAGGGAATGCATGGGCGTGGAAAGCAAAAATCCAAGGCTCAACAGGTGGCCCTTTAGAAGGGATTACATTTTGTCTCAAGGACAACATTGCGGTCAAAGATGTGCCGATGTTGATTGGTACAGACGTTATCACAGACTATGTTCCCAATGTCGATGCCAGTATGTATCTCATTTCAACTGCAAAAAGGTGAAGCCCATTATTTTGACAATATCTTAGCTCTGGTTACTAGACTGTTGGAAGCCGGTGCGACAATTTTGGGGAAAGCCGTCTGCGAGAACCTCTCTCTGTGTGCATCATCTTTCTCGGCTGCCACAGGACCTGTTGAGAACCCTCATGCTCGGGGGTATACAAGTGGTGGGTCTTCGAGTGGGTGTGGCTCTTTAATAGGTGGTGGAGTCGTCGAAGCAGGAGTAGGTGGAGATCAAGGCGGTTCTATACGTTTTCCTGCTAGTTACTGCGGAATTGTTGGCATGAAACCGACCTGGGGGCTTGTTCCATACACGGGTCAGTCTGATTTAGATGACCTCACTTTTGGCCAGGCTGACCTTTCACTTATTCAGGGTTAATGACGCATGACGCAGTTCATGATACCACAGGGCCCATGACCAAAACTGTGGAACTAAACGCTCGAGTTCTCCAAGCGATCGCGGGTCGTGATGGTATTGATGATAGACAATATGCAGCACCGCTACCTGCAGCCCTCCCGAACTACTCCGGATCCTTGCATAAAGGAGTTTCTGGCTTGAAAATAGGCATCTTGAAGGAAGCTTTTGAATTCGAAGTACTGGATCCACGAGTCAAAGACTTAGTTTTGGCTGCCACCGACAAATTCAAGTCTCTCGGTGCTGAAGTAGTAGAAATATCGATTCCATTTCATAAGACCGCACCTGACCTCGTCAACGTCTCGCTTGCTTTTGCGGCATCACAGCAGGGCTATCTGGGCAAAGCATGTGGACGGAGAGCGTTGTATCTTACCGAGTTAACGGAGAAAATGACACCAATGACACAAGACAAATTTGACAAGGTTTTTGAATCTACAATTCTTGGCCTTGAATTGGGATGGTGGCTAACGCTCTCAGTTATTCTCGATGAGTAAATTCACCTTGTTATCTGGGCTTCACGCCTGGTCACAGAGACCTGCTCTGTACGGCAAGGTCATGAATCTCTACCGAAAACTACAAGTCGACTATGACCGGGCTCTGACAGAGGTTGATGTCTTGATTACACCGACGACCCCTTATGTCGCCGACAGACATCCTCCGTCGAACGTGGGACCTGCGGAGCAAATGGGAAGGAGCAATGGCGTGGCCGTCAATACTATGAGCTTCAATGCCAGTGGGCACCCAGCAATGAGCATACCAATAGGACGTCTTTCCCCACTTGACATTGAAGGGAAAGAGGCGGGCATAAAATTGCCTGTTGGGCTACAAATAGTTGGGAGAATGTTCCAAGAAGAAGAAGTGTACCGTGTTGGAGCGGCCTGGGAACGGGCGTTCGACTGGAGATATTTGTAGCATTCAATAAAGGATGGCGCCTTTGTCGACTCGAAAGCCAAGATGAAGTGCTTGCTAGAATTAAAAATTGGCGATTTTCTGACACTACAATATAGAGGGTCCTTGAGTCTTCTAACCAAGTCTCAAAGGGATACAGATAACTAAGGCTGCAAAGTGATAGTTTCCCACTCGGTGCATGACAGTTTTTTAGTTGTATTTGATTGATAACTATTTATGCTGAACTCAAAAGGGTATTAACGAAATGACACGCACTAATAACAACTCCCCTGACGAATACTTATTACAACAAACAAGGAAAGAAGGTATCACTGAAACAGAAGTTGCGTAGTTCTCATACGTCGTTCACAACATGCTTAACTTAGAATGTTTATGCTGCCTCCAATCGTTCAACTCGTGCAGCCTTGCTCTCCCGGTGCTTTGGGACTCGCCCTACTTCGCTATGATCGTTACCGTGCTCGTCCTCGCGGTACAGTGCATATTCCCTATCTCCGACATCACCCTCGTTATACTCCTCAGCCGCCGGCCTTGGTGCCGTTGTGCTTTTCATACGAACGGGCGGCCCATGTTCGTCACGCGAAGCCCCATCGTTGAAATAAAGCCGGTCACTGTCATGGAGTGAGGACACCTCACCCCACACCTCGACCTGGCGGGTTTGCACGTCACCAACCTGCTGATGGGCCGGCAAAATGTCCGGGTTGGTGTTAGGCTGCGCGCCTGCCCCTGCACCGCGGAATGCTCCAAAATCCCAGAGTCCTCTCCGGGCATGGCGCCGCTGCGGAGGAGCGCCGTAGTAGTCAGATTTGTTGATGTATTCGCCATCTGCGTCGCGGATGGGGCGAGATGCCCGGTAACGGCTGCGATTCAGCTTGATTTCGAGAAAGATGGAGAGAATGAAGAATAAACTATGTTGAGCATAGGTTAGCGTTTGGAAAATGACATTCGCCAGAGGTTATTAGACAGATGTCCGCATTCATCAAAGCCTAGGTCATCTGGGGGCACTTACACAGCGACACATGAGACTATGAGACACGCTGTTTCCATCTTACACGCGACCTGGAACGTCGGAAGCTTTGTGCCACCATTGTCACTGCTGGGAGTACTGTGGGCATCCCCTGAGCCGTAGACCGTGTGTAATTTGCCACTGCTGCAAGAGTTGGCACCGTCACGGTTGGCGACGGCGATGTAAATGTAGGCTCCAGCGAGGCCAATATCAAATATCATGGAAATGAATGAAGGAGCTGGGTGGCCCGCGCAGCAGCACACAAGCAGGAGGCCGAGGACCGTGTACAGTGTGCCAGCGGCGGAAATGCCCTCGACGGCCTTGACACCAATAGGGATGGTTATTTTGTGGTTGACCATTGTAGCGACGTAGTAGGAATAAATCCCTAGAATGATACTCGAGCCGCCGAATTCAATGCCGCGGAAAAGCCATTGTAGACATTTTAGTCCGGCGAGGCCTGTTGAGGAACCCATCTTGTAGGTTGTGTGAGCGATACTTTAGACGACTCTAAGTGATCAACTACATGTGTCGCAGCTTCTACGTTTTGTATAAACATGACTACAGTTACTGCTGTGGGCTATGTCTTCGCAATTTAATCGACCTTGCGCAAAGGCTATGACGTTGAGGGACGAGATCAGGGTATCGATAGCACCTTGAGAGTCTGATGGAGACGGAGTCGCCTTGGGACTGATGTCATTGCTAAGGATTATGGGTATAAGACAGTCTGTTATAGATAAATGCCCGACAAGTCAGTGCACGGCAGTTGTTATACCCCAACCACACCATGTTTCAGATAGATTGATCCCTGTCACGACGATCCTCACTGATGACTTGTCGGCTCCAGTTATCAATACCGTAGATGACCGAATCACCAGACTTCACATCTATATTTACTATTTCATGGTCTGTAGGGTAACATGAAAGCGGCTATTACAATGTTCTACCGAAGAGTGACATGTGCAGGTCACGCAAAATAAAACATGCAGAGGATATCGGTATATTATGCCTTGGCGGCGTTTACGAACCTCACATTAAGACTATCTATTTGTTGCTGGTGCTCTTTATGAGCAAGGATATCAAAAGGCCGCGAAAATTTTGCAGACACTGTAAACAAGAGCTTTACACTCTCTGCGTCGATAGAATCTGTGTAAGCTGGATACGTTAAGTAAAGTCGTCAGAATCAAGATCCAAATCCTCTCTGGCACAGTTGACTTTGTAGCTAGCTCATTTGATGTGTGGTTTACATGATGTATATATCTCTAATCACGCTTGCAGAAGTACTATGGCAACTGCTCACTAATTATAACGAACGGCTATAGGAACGGTAGCCAATGACTGATCTCATCATAAATTTGAAGAGGCGCTCAGGACCCAGTCAGTGGCTGTTCAGTTCGCTGTCCATTTGTGAAGCAGAACTCTCTATTCGAGTGATACCAGCCGTCTTCTCGTTCCGCAATGCTCTAATCAGATGCTTGTTTGGCCTCCAGAATCCGGTCCTTATACTGCCTGAGTTTAGATTTATAAATGCGATAGAGTCTTTTCATATCTATTTCTCTGATGGTATTTAACTCTCTGCTGCACTTCTAAGTAGATTGACGTTTGGTCAAACAGGCTACGGGGCTTTTTGCTTCCTTTTAAAGAGTTTGCAAAGATTAGGTTTCTTTGCAAAGCCAATAGCTATTTCCTACTCGGCCTTTGAATGATTATTCACATGGCTAATACCAGCCGTTCAGCGTATTTTCTTAATCTGGCTGCCAAAGAGACATACAAATTATGTACCGGTCTTGGAACATCGAAAAGTGTCTACAAAAACGAGAACCGTGAAGTATAAAAGACTCATTAAAGCAACCAACCTGATGATTTGTGTGACACCAAAGGTCTGCAACTCAAGCAGAGAGAAGCGAGCCGGCTGGTTAGCAAGAAATATTTCCTTGGCCACTTTTTCAATTTAGTATGGCTGGATTGTTTAGTACCTGGTAGGCGGACGACAACCTATGTTATTATGATGCTTCAGGGGATGTTCAGAGAATGTCACTCCGCTCCAATTGTTGTGTAATTTACATTCATCTCGCTACAAACAAGCGTGGTGAAGTATTGGTCTCTTCAAGGAAGTAGAACAGCCATTGCCTGCTTTACTGGCTGTCCATCCTAACCTGTCACCTATTTCAGGTCAACCAGTACACGAGCTGCCCTTTACCGGTCATGTCACACAGCTCCGCCCACACGACACTTTTTCGTGGGACCAGACGTAAGAGCCGAATGTCGAAAGACGGGGACTTCCCTCAGGAGTCCGGCGGGTATACCACTTGGTGGCTACAATAGCCCCTGAGAAAGGAAAGTAGGTGGCGAGTTGGGCAACCATATTTGGACGACGTCTAGGGGCCTAGACCGTCGTTCAACTTTGCTTCTCCCCCGACCGACTTTCAAAAGAAATGGAAGGCTAAGGGATCATCATCAACCCGCCAGCCAGGTAATTCTCCCATTGGACAGGCCTCTTCGTGGGTTATGAAATGGATGGACGTCACTCGACGGTTAAAAGCCACGTCTGAAGAAGCAATGGCTGGCCTATCTTGGCCTCCGATATCGCCACAGAAAATCGCTTCTGGGAATGAAATCATATATGATAATTTGAAAGCCACTTATGACCAATTGAGTATTTGAAAGCGGATGTCACTGGCTGAGAGCAACCACAGCAGTGCGGCTCGTAATGAAGCACAAGAGAGTTGATGTAGAGCTCACAAGCGATCCACCAATAACAGGGCTCTAGCTTATGGTTCACAGACTGCCGGCTACCTGGGTCCTCGCACCTGCGACTGGTACATCGACCAGGGGCAGTGGACCGGGACTCAATGCACGGGAGTATCGGAAGAAATTTGCGAGAAAATTTGGCATCATATCAAAGTCCCGTATCGTAGTTGACCGCGGGACGTCATTTGGGGATCTCGGTGCCGCATATGAGGCTTCGGTAGTGAGCCTTGCACGTCCCTGGACATCCACACACTTCCAAGCCGTGATGGAGATATTCAGCCTGAAGATAGTGCAAGTGTCAGTTCAAGTCCGCGCCGCGGCAGTCGGAGCGAGCCGCGAGTGAGTGACTGTTTGATGAGGCCTTGGAATGCTGCGGTTCTATTGAAAGGGTCATAGTTTTGATCGAGCAGCGTTTCAAAGCTGTCCCGAGGAATGTAGGGTTGAGACACCACACAGCCCCGGCTGTTTGGACACTGGGATTTAGTGTCGCAGCGAGTACAACAGCGGGCTGGACGGTGGTGCAGCAACTGCGCATCGTGTATGGTCAAGGTGTGTTGTTACTCAAAAGACTGGTTCGTCTGGCATGATCAACAAAAATGAAATCATTTGATGTGTACTCCAAAACACTGTTGGCACCAGGTTACCATTGCCGTCGATGCTGGGCTGCGGTATTGGAACCGCGGGTCACGGAGCCATGGTAGGCGTGTTGGCTGCCGCCATGATCGACCATCTTCATACCTTTGCAGAATGTTAAATATTGATCAATGTGAATCCCAAAGCCAGTTATGTATTGCTAGTGGCCGCAACGATGGAAACATTGACTTCAGATGCATTGTTCATCTCCTTGTTCCATATAAGCAATCGCGGATATACGATGGTCTAGTCATTATACAGTCGATAGGTAACGCCAGTAGGTTAGGCAGCCCACGTCTAATGAGAGCTGTTCGCGCCTTCACGGTCGCCATACACTGTCTCTGTGGCCTTCTCTTTAGTGAGAACGCTTGCACAGAGATTTACTTGCGATGAGGATAAATCAGGATCAGCGTTCTGCGCCGCAGCCCTGGAGCCTTGGATGTCCGTCCGGTTGTGGACCAGTAGAGTCTCTTGTGGACCAGTAGAGTCTCAGACACTCCCAGGTGTCAGAGCCAGCGGGCGGGATGATGGTCTGAGCGGGTCCTCCTGAACAACGAGCTGAGGTCACTTCAGTCGCCTCATTCCACAAGAGACGCCCGCCTACGGTGTAATTCTCCTTCCTTTTCCATTGTTTTCTTTTCAAATTCCTGCATGGCGTCTTCGTCGCGCAGCTAAGCGCTGTGATGTAAGAATAGTACAGACCGCCCCATGACAGTTGGTAAGCCAGGTCAGACATCGACTCTAATTTTATGGAGGAGGATTCGGCGCCCGCTGCAAGGAGCTTGGCTGGCTGCCTTTTCCTGCCAGCCAGAACCAAGGATCCGATATTGATACAGTGGAGGCTAGCCAGTCTTCTCCCTAGCCTTGCAGGCGCGGAGGCCGGGATGCGGCTGTCCGCGTGCAGCGAGGGAGTCTCAAGTGCCACGCGTGCCTGGGTTGTTCGGCACGCCGTCGGCCACTTCACATCTTGAGAGCAAACTGAATAACTTTGACATAACCTGGACAGGACAGCCCTTACCAGCCAAGTGCTGCTGCTGTTGCTGCTGCCAATGACGGTACCAATACCGCGTTCACAGTGAGGCGGGGACGCCCTCAATACGGAATAGTCTTTGTCTTGGCTTGCGCTTGGGGCAGCTGAGTTGTGTAAGTTGTGTACGGCGTGTGTAGGCTAAATGGACCCCAAAACGGAGGCGACTGTGTCCGGTGCTCGCTTAGTGATGAAAATTCCCCGTGCCGTGTGTACCGTAGTGCTTCTCTCGTCCATGCAAATCAAGCAATCTGCCAGTCCCTTGGGGCACCAAAGTAGTGGGTTGACTGAAGATTGCGCTGCTCATCAGAGCCACGCGCACATAATATGCCCCGTAGTTTGTGGGTATGTGCTGTGAGACATGGAGGGCGAGTGAGACATGTAAGCGACCCTCACACATGGTCAGGCCGTGGAATGGGAGAATGGGAGAGGATGGACTGTGTGGCAGGAATCAGTCTAGAAGGCCAGAGATTTGCCCTAGCCAGGCGAGCCTGGGCAATGTGCCCTACCAGCCTGTTAGAGCATTGCTCTCGTGGTCGACCTTGGCCCGGCGGTCTCTAGCCAGGGACAGTGCTGCACGCATGCACAGCGGAAGCCGGGTTCTGTTCGAAGGCCGGCTCGATTCGTTAGATCAGACGCACAAACGTAGGTACTGATGCGAGGAATGACACGACCAGAGATGATGATACAGGCTAGTGATGCCATCGATCACGTACGGTCACTCGTTGATTCTGAAGTGCTCATTGTGTTTTACACTTGTACGGGGGTGATCCTCACTAGCAGGGCCACGGTTGTTGCCGTCGTTCCCGCTACATTCCCCCCACAGCTCAAGATCCGCTTTACTACGCAGTACAGCACTATGTGTCTCCGCTCCGCAAGGAGAGGCCTGCCAAACGGACATGCCTAAAGACCCTCAGACCGTAGACAGTGGAGGAGGATCCCCGCCGTTGAAAGCATTGCCCTCTGGACGGGAATAAGGATCGGATAGAGCAAATCATCCGACGTCTTATCCTCGCTGTAACCGTGAATGATGCATCATAGCCGTAGCTCACAGGATTCAAGCAAGGAGTGACGCACGGTTGTTGAGGAGAGGTAGCCCTGTTCGCTGAATCCTCGAGGGTATCACGCGAAATCGATTCTCATCAAAGCCGGGAGGTCATGAATGTCGAGTTGCGAAGCCGTAATAAGCCACTGATGGGCAAGAGACCTGAAAGAACAAACATGATCGACTTCTGGGCGAGTGCAGTGATCTGATCTGATCTGCTCAACGAGCCACATATCAGACCGGCTCTGCAGGACGGTCGATGGCTGATGCATTGCGAGGTGGGATCACAGCACAGGACAGCAGCATTCTTGGGGTGAACAAGATAAGGCTAAGCCGAGAGTGTCATAGGGGCAAGCACGACCCACGTTTTGCAGACCCTACTACACAGTACTGCATAGCATGCCTGTATGCCTCTGCAGAAGACGTCCAAGAGGGTGTAGAGGGCGTTGAGTTGAGGGACCGCCGCAGCAGCTGGATTGGCCGGTGACCGAGTGGGAATGCTAGACGGCAGAGAGTCTGGAAATGAAAAGCGTGGCCGGGCCCTGGCACTGCTGCAGCACTGCTGCAAGACCTCGCATTCTGGCACCCTGGAGCACCCTGGAGCACCCTTCAGAGAGGCTTCAGCACCCTGGCTCTGGGGACTTTTATGATCGGCCCATGCCCAGCCTAACCGGCACTGGCAGGCAAGGTGGGTCCACTCCCCCCTCTCAGCCAACGGCAGGCCTCCGTGGCTTGCTCACTGACCAGGGCAGAGCAGGGACCCATGCAAGTGGAATGGCGACATTATACGGGTGCATTCACTGCCAGCCAGCTACATAGCTGTTAGGTAGGTACTTGTGGACAGTCTCGTCCCCTCGCTGACTATCGCGATATTCTCTTACCTACAAGGCAGTCTTACTACGCAGTAGATCGGATGCGGGTCGGCAGCTACACGTCGTAGGCTAACAGCTGCGTGCACAATGCAGACAAAACTACTGACGTCCAGAGCCGGTCTAGCGCCAGCCGGACCGGGCACCCCTAGTGTAGAAATATGGGGCCTGCGTGCTTCTACCACAGTACCGTTTGGACTGGCCCCGGTCTTCGCCCACTCTCATTTCGTGCCTTCCTGGCAATGAATGAATGCATGGCTCCTTCCCACACCCTCTTGGTCGTCTTCTTGTCCTGCTCCTGCTCCTGCTCCTGCTCTTGCTTGATCCTGAGGTCGGACAGTGTGGGTACTGTACAGTAAGATAGAGCACACTCTTTCCTCCAAGTACTGTTCAAGCCATCGGATCAGGGGGCTCTCCGCCATTCTCAGCCATCTAGTCTCTCCTCGGCTAACGTTGTCAACTTGGAAGACTCTTCACCTTGCGAGGGAGGCGTTTTGTTCTGTGTGTAAGGTAGCTACTCAGCTGCCACTGCATGTAGTTAGGTAGTTGGGTCGTTACACTTTTCGTTCAGTCGCTCTGCACTCTTCTCGAGTCGACAGCAGCGCCACCGGGTCCCGCAACTTGTTGGTTAAGGTTGGGCCGGTCTGCTAGGGTGACTGCGGTAGTGCGTTGAAACACTGCCCAGAGCGGGCGCCCCAATAGGTTGGCGCCGTGGCATTCCCACTGTCTGGTCTGGTCCGAACGGGCAATCCAGGCCTGTGGCACTGGGACTACCGTCTCCTCCCAGACTCTGCCAGAGTTCCCACTGTCCTCCCTCCCCAGCCATTCTCACTCGCCAATTTCCCACCCCTCAAACCGCTTCCCGTCTCCGTCGCTCGCCCAAACTCAAACCTTCTCCTTCCCATCCCCGACTCCACGCCCTCGGGTCGCTACTTACTCAGGGAAAGAAACTCTCTTCCTTGGGCCAGCACCAGCGCACCCTCTGCTGGCGATCGACTCGACACAGTCAATACACGACAATCGCCTTTGTCGTGTGCCAGCCGTCCCCAGCCAGGCGTCTTTCCCGGACAACTTACACAGCGCCGCCGGCAGTCGACTCGACAGGAGGCCCTCCCCAATCGACTGATCCATCGTTCGATTTGCCCTCGACACGGAATCTTTTCCCAACACTATCGCTCATCGCTTGCCATATCTCAAACCAAATTTGACTGTTTCCAATTCTCCCATTCTATTTGTTTAGGCTCGACTGGAGGACCCGAGACAATAAGAGGACGTCTCCAGCACTCGTCAGCTTACTTCAATTCAACGAACCGTCATCATGGTCGTTCCAGCCACCGCTGGCTCGCGAAAGCCTGGCGTGATCCACGAGAGAGTGACTAGAGGAGGCCGCAAGCTATTCTATCACCTGGACGTCATTCAACAGCCCGAGCGTGCTCGTGCATGCGGATCTGGACCCAAATGTAGGTGTCGGATGTGTGCTGACTGAACAAATATGGCATCGCTGACAAGGCTCTAGCCTCTGCCGACCGTCGACCTGTTGACCCGCCGCCCGTCGTAGAGCTTCGTATCTTCGAGGGTGCAACCATCGATCAGGCCAAGGACATTACATTTCTGTACAATGCTAACTTCTTCCTGTTCGCAACGCTTGAGCACTCGCGGCAAATCGCTCACGGAAGGGTTCAGACCCCATCAGCTAACACACCACCCATCTTGACGGGCATGCCCGTCTCTGGTATGGCATATCTGGATCGACCTCAAGAGGCTGGCTACTTCCTGTTCCCGGATCTTTCTGTTCGTCATGAGGGCAGGTACCGATTGAGCTTCAATCTGTATGAAGAGACAAAAGAGGACAAGGATAAGGACATCGAGCGCTCCCTTGACGGAAAATCGCCCATGACCGATTCCATGCACCCGGAGCAGGCTTCATTTGACTGGAGGATGGAGGTTAAGTCGGACGACTTCAACGTCTACAGCGCCAAGAAGTTCCCTGGTCTGACTGAGAGCACTGCCCTAAGCCGGACAGTCGCCGAGCAAGGATGCCGAGTCCGAATTCGTCGCGATGTTCGCATGAGACGCCGTGATGGAAAACCTGCTGATAACTACGATAATGCCGAGGAGGAGTACGCAAGGCGGCGCCGAACCGAGACTCCCGACGAGATTCGTGCTCGTTCCTTGAGCAATGCTAGCGTTGACAGGCAGCCTTTCATGCCTGAACCACAACGACGACCCTCGGGCGTCGACTTTGCTCCTCCGCCACCCGGATTCGCTTCTGCCGACCCGTCTGTGAACAGACATCTCACCTTCGGCAGCCAGCCAAATGCACAGTATCAGCCTCAGCAGCCGTCTTCAGTGCCGCCATCACCATCTTACGGCCCTCAAGGCACTCCCTATTCTCACCCGGCCCCGTATCCCCCGGCGCAATCCCCCAGTTACCCGTACTCTGAGAGACCGCCGTCTCAACACTATTCTGCGCCGAACCCATCGCCGCAGCGCGAGACTTACCCGGTCGATTACAGACGTCACTCGACGAGCAACTACCCGCCACCTCCACCAAGCGTGTCATCAGAGAATGAATACAAGATGGCACCAACTCCGCAAGCACAGCCTCCCCCATCACAAGCCCCCGCTCAGAGGCTTTCTCTGCCATCTCTCCAGTCTCTGACCTCTGGCCTTGATGCGTCGTCTGGATTTACTCTGCCAAGCCCAACTGAGAGATCATCTTCGATGTCCCTTCCCTTCCCACAAATATCTGGTACTCAGCTCCCGCCTTTCAATCCAGCCGATTTCAGGCCTGCAATGAAGCGTTCCATTGACCAGGCCTTCCCTGGTCGGGACGACACTCTGCGATACCAGGACCATCGCCGCCAGGACGACTACAACCGTGGAGCCTACTTCGACACTGCGTTTCAATACAGGCGTGCCAATGGCGAGATCATTCATCTGCCTCCTGTGCTGTAATCAGCTATGCCACTTGCTGTCTGGTGAGGTGGCGTTCTGGCGTTGTGGGTGCCCTGATACGCAAGATGGGTATCAAAACTCAATGTGTCAACGTTGTATGTCTGCTGCTATTTGGAGCGCTTTAAGCGATTTGTCGTGTATATACTCTGGCACCAGGACCACGCGTCCCCTGGTTACTTTATTCTTGGTCAGCTGGTTTTTGCTATGTTGTCAGCCAACACACCCTCATTATACCATTGTTTTTCCTTTAGATATCCGCATCGCCGAAACCAACATTCTTCCATCTGTTCTTTTGTGGTTATTTCCGGACAAACAGGCACTTCGTTTCTTGAAATGTGATACAGGAATTGTTCTTGGGTGGGGCAGAATTTGGGGAATGGGGAAGGAAAGCAATTCACTTGGGTCACTACACCAAGTACGTGCCTTTGGGTTTAGCAAGGATTTTGTTCTGCAGTGTAATGGCCACCGCCAGTGGTTTGAGGCAATTCAATGGGCAAACTTGGGATCGGGAATTTGTAGGCAGACAGAAATAAAACACTCTTCACAAAAGTTTGGCTTTGTGACCTTGACTCGACATGAAGAGTATCTCCACATCACATCCTCTGGGAGGCTAGGATTTGGGCCCTTGGTCAGACCCTTCTCAGCCAGCGCCACTAAGGGGAGGAAACAACTTACTTCATGTTGACTACCTTATGCAATGGGGTTACTTACCCATCATCTCATGCCACAGGCTCTGTGGTGACGCGTGTGATTGAGGGTGTATAATAAAGTGGTCATTGGAGACACACGTGATGGCGGCAAGGATGCCGTGTCTTAGACCCTGGTCCGTTGCTGTTGAGACGCGACCGCGCCCCATAACACTTCCCAATAACGGCGTCTCTCGTTCTAGTTCTAGAAAAAAAGACCCCACATACCAGTCTCTATTGTTTTATCAGCATTGCCATGCATTGCGAGCTCTGGTCCAGATCTTCGAGCTGCTCTTTGTGCCAAACCTCCGGACACGCTCGAAAGAAACCTTGGAACTGTCGAGCTGGTACACGAACATCGTGCTTGTTTACCTCGAGAAACATCCCCGCCGATGCTACGCCTAAATAGCATCGTCCGCGCTCCAAACGACTTATACCAACCATCGCCAAGACTCGCTCAGCTCTTACCATCATCGCACTGCAAGCCTGAGGACAGCACACCATGACACATCGCGCAATGGCCTCCAGGCCTGGCTCGCAGGCCGGCAATGGCGTGCCGTCTGCGCAACGCGCCCAGAGCCGCTTCCTCGAGGGCTCGATGAACGACCGTGCAAGCGCGATGCCACCTCCGAATTTCCTGGGGCCCGAAGAGGCCACCATCTACGAGCAGCAGTTCTACGAGAAGAGGGCTAGCACCGCGAGCCAGTCCTCTTCTTCCTCATCGCAACAGCAGCTGCAACAGCAACAGCGCCGGCCGGGGACGGCCATCGGCGAGGTGTCGAAAAGAGGAAGCACGGGCTTCTTCGCGCCGCTGTGGGATGGGATGCGCGAGAAGCTCAGCCTGACGCGCTCTCGCTCTTCAAATAGCATTACGACGACCAGCACAGCGTCGAAGGCCGAGGACAGGGGCAAAGAGAACCGGATCTCGGCGCCGTTCCCTCTCCTTCAGCAGCAGGACGCGGCGTCGTCGGGGAAGCCGCCTAGCCGAGAGGAGATCATGCAGAACTACCAGAACCTAGTGGCCTCTGGCTTCTTCAGCTCGCACGCGATTCAGTCTACAAGGCAGCCGCCTCCGGGCCAGCAGCGGCCGCAGACGGCGAACAGAAACAGCGCGCCAGCCAACCATTCGTTCGCGCAGCGACTCGCCGCGCAGGAGATGCCGGCGCCGGACCGCGCGCCTCCTCCGGTGCCTATGTCACCGCCGAAAGCCCAGACCACATACTCCCCCTTCCCTCCTCCAACCCGGCCTGCTCCGACTCCCTTTGCCATACCATATGCTGCGACGCGACAGGCGTCTTTCGAACCTTCATCGCTTCCCACTCCAACATCTCCGCGACCTTCCGTGGATTATGACACCATGCCCTCGCCAAATAGGGGCACCAAGCGGAGCCATGCCGCCGTAGAGGTGGCCAACACTGAGGCGTCCGAGACAGGAGCGCGAAAGCTGGCCAAGAAGCTGCGGAAGTCCGCATCGCGCGTGTCCGTCGACC